>NC_040883.2:1365472-1450472 GCF_900634795.4 Betta splendens | reverse complement strand
GTTTGTTCATGTTCCACAGGAGGAAGACCAGATTTAAGGCACCGCTGCGGTTCTTGGCGCTGCCGACCGGACTGTGGCTCAGAAGGCGTCGGTGGGCGTGGCTTCAGGTTTGAGTGGCGCCTGCTAGAATGCGGCCAGTAAGATGTCTCCAAAAGGAGGCGTGCTAATGAGCGTTAGCGTCACGTCCACATCGTTCCCTCTGGGCGTACAGATGCTGACCGCGCTCTTTCCTCCATTTACACGGATCATGATCGATGTCGTACAGATGAAACTGTGACAAATGGTGCATCCGCTGAATGGGAATCAATAAGTCCTAATGAAGTTGATGTGGCTCTGGTCCGAGCACGAAGCCGCCGTTTGGTGCCTTGCTGAAGCACCGCTGCCTCTCGCCGGCAGGAGATCATCCTGGTGGTGTTCTTCGGGGTGGAGTACGTCGTGCGCCTGTGGTCGGCCGGCTGCCGCAGCAAATACGTGGGCGTCTGGGGGCGACTGCGCTTCGCCAGGAAGCCCATCTCCATCATAGGTGAGGCTTCACCAACACCTGACCTGAGACGAGAGCTGTCGCTTCCACGTGTTTTTATTCTTCTAATTAGAAGCTCCAGGTGTTTTTAAATATGCAGCATGAGTGCATCTGTGACCTCACTCGCCTCCGCTGACTAATAGAATCACTTCGTAATGAAAACCAGTGGTAATTTGCTAATCAACCACTTTTCCCACATGGAGTGTGACATGGTTCTGGGCTGTTTCACACATGTGCATTGAACTGTGTGCACAGATCTGATCGTGGTGGTCGCCTCCATCATCGTGCTGTCCGTGGGCTCCAAAGGCCAAGTCTTTGCCACGTCTGCTGTCCGGTAACGCACACTGGGCCGGTACCGCCTCAGGCCGGGAGTCCGCTGCTTCTGACTGGAACGTTTGTTCTGCAGAGGGATCCGCTTCCTGCAGATCCTGCGCATGCTTCACGTGGACCGTCAGGGCGGGACCTGGCGCCTCCTGGGCTCCGTCGTCTTCATCCACCGCCAGGTACGCACGTCCTCATTGGGACCAGTGAGCTGGGAGCCGCCTGTCTGGGGTTCCTCGTGCGTGTTCTGTGGCTGCAGAGACAGAACCTTCACACGGAACCACATCATTCGGCTGCACGAATGCTCAGCACTGAGCACTGGGTGACGGGTTTGGGGCTGTGGACTCCAGTGTTCCTCTCGGGCGTCGTTCAGAGGTCGAACGAAGGCCGAGTGGTGAGCGTCTGATCCACTCACACCCACGGTGCCTCACGGTGGCCTCAGCCGCCGCTCTGCTCCCAGCGGAGGCTGGTCATCGTCCGTCAGACGTTCATCTGAGGAGGAGCAAAGCAGGCGGGTGAGCAAACGGCGGCTCCACAGCTGAATGGAAACTCAAACCCAATATTGACACTGCTTACGGGTTCAGAGAGGAACTCTGCTCGACAAAATGAGTCCAGTGTGAAGGGTTCTGCTTGAAGGCCGTGTCCTTCAAGCGCGCGGTGCCACGTGCAGTATGCTGTGGTTGCATCAGGTCAATCTGCCATGAAGCAGCTGGACACCGGCAGACGCTTTGTTCCGTGGCTCTCTTCCACAGTGAGCTGCAGCCTCACAGTGGGAACAGCTGGAGACGATGAAGTGGATGGAGTCTCTGGCTCTAATCAGCTTCCAGACATTTAAATGCGCAGTGTGGAGTTTGAGTGTTCGTGGCAGAAGGAACGCACATGATGCAGCTCGTCCACTGAAGCTAAGAACTACAGTTAGTTGAAGGTGAAAAACACAGATATTGCCCAGAATCGTGCAATAACTCGTGCCGCTCCTCCTCGATGCCCTAAAAACATCTGGGACTGACAGTTTTGGGCCGAGACACAAATAAGGAGTTCGTTCATCAGAAATTCAGCTCCGTTTCGAGCAGCTCTGATCGTGTGAACGCTTCAACAGGTGAAATCAGTGGAAGGTGAATTCAGAGCGTTCACTTTTAGGCAGTGGTCCAATTACAATCAGACAGAACCAGAACTGGGCCCAGTGAGGCCTGAATCACACGCGGCTCCTTAGTGAGTCTTGCAGATTGAGGCATTAAAGTTATTTAAAATGAATTACGAGACATCGCTTTCTAATTTGTAACGAATCCTTCTGAATTCAATCAAATCCCTGCAGTGATTAGTGATGATTATGGAGCAAACCTTCTCCTTGTGCGTTCCCATTATTGATGACGCTGTACCTTCACATCTGCGGTTATATCAGGAATAAATGAAAGTTCCCATTTAGTGGCTGAGTTTGATCAGCAGCATCGTCCTGTGTTCTGGCCTTGGGATCCTCCAGCAGCCGTATGGTTTCTCTCTGACTGACAGGATTTGGATGTTAACCAGCAAAGACCTGCCGTTGGGTGACGGGAGCAGCGACCCGATCGCGTGTGGATTGGTTTGTGACGGCTCGCGTCCTGTTTGTGTTGCAGGAGCTGATCACCACCCTGTACATCGGCTTCCTGAGCCTCATCTTCTCCTCCTACTTCGTCTACCTGGCAGAGAAGGACGCCGTGAGCAGCAGCGGCGCCACCGAGTTTGGGAACTACGCCGACGCCCTGTGGTGGGGAGTGGTAAGAGTTGGCTCTGTGCATCGCTGTTGACCCAATGCATGGTGGGAAATCCAGCCCATGAGAAGACAGATTCCCTGCACCCATTTAATGGAGGCGTCGTGGGAGCGTTTAACGGCGCTTAGCGAACGACGAGCGCCGGGAGAAGCAGCTGCTGCAGGTCCACAGATAAAAGATCTGCCCAGAAGCTCCTCTGCAGCTTCCTCATTAGAGGAACCGTAGAACAACAGCTTAGTGTTAAGGCTGTCTCCTCCTTTTTATTCAACACAGTCCAAGAGGAACGAAGGCGCGGCGGCTGAGTGTAAATAAACTTCATCACACTGTCAAGAAACACTTTTACTTCTGGTAAAACAGCGTTGCAGCTGTCAGAGAAATACAAATGTTTCCACCTCGTCTAGAACAACAAATCTCAGCAGTAACTCCTGAGGCGGAACCAGATCTGCTGTGGAACCGGTACCTCAGCTTCATTACGAGCACCCGGCCTCACTGTGGTATCGATGATCTTATATAAGACGAGAAGCCCAAGACGTGAACTTCCCCAAATGTCAAACGGCTCCTTTAGCCGTTCGTTAATTAACTCAGCGTTCATTCATTAAGCTGCAGCTCAACGCCGGTATAATAATAATCAAAGGCCGCCGACGTTTTCGACAGTGCAGATGCATTCTCTAAACCTTCTTTTTGTGATTTTATTTTTGTAGCAACCGCAGATTTGTTGTAAACATTGTTTTGGCGAGTGAAAGGTCAGGATACAGGCGTTTGATGCTACTACTGCTGAACAGCAGTGGGAGTGGTGTCAGGGCCCTGGGCTCATCCAGTGGGCTGCAGAGCCAGTGATGGAGAGAAGACGGCCGGGAAGGTATTTTCAGGCAGCAGCATCCACTCACTTCTAGAAACTTGAGGGATTTGGATACTAAAACCTGCCAACTCAGCAGTGATGAAGCCTCAGTTGTATAAATAATGCCTTGTGTGGCCTTTAACATTTACGCATTGTATTCCGGTAGCGTGACCTTTACTGGAGCCTCTTGCTCAGTCACAGCCTGTGTTTACTACGTTTTCTCTGAGTGCATTAAGATGTAACTGAGACTCGAAGCGCTGAGAAGGTCAGAGCTGTGGCTGGAGGGTCAGTGAAACACGCAGCAGCACCAGCAGAACTCGGGTCGGGTCCGAGACCAACGCAACGCGAGACAGTGGAGGAGAAGCGGCGGCGGCGAAGCAGCGCTTCGTGTCAGAGTTGCTCCCGTTTCTCCCGTCCGAGCAGCAGAACCGACTCGGTTCTGTGACCCAGAGCTGCAGCCTGCGGAGCGTCCTCCTCAGGCTGCAGCTCAGCGGCTGATCTGGAATCTGCATCATATTGTCCCGTTATTGCAGTTCACTGCGTTTGGCTTCTTTCCAAGGTGACGGTGACGACCATTGGCTACGGAGACAAGGTGCCGCAGACCTGGATCGGTAAAACCATCGCTTCCTGTTTCTCCGTCTTCGCCATCTCCTTCTTCGCTCTGCCGGCGGTGAGTGGACGGAGCTCCCAGCGTTCATTAGTTGCTGTAAATGGGCTCCACTCACCTGCATCCAGACAGATGGAGGAGTGTTCCTTTAGTCGGATTGACTTGGCGTCATGTCCACCAACGTTCTGACGGCACACGTTCTGCACCGCTGCTGCTAAAGCTGAGCTAACGACACTGACTCCGTGTTCTCAGGGAATCTTAGGCTCAGGTTTCGCCCTGAAGGTGCAGCAGAAGCAACGGCAGAAGCACTTCAACAGGCAGATCCCAGCCGCCGCTTGTCTCATCCAGGTACTGCGTTCCACCAGCGCGTCCGTTGTGCGCCTCTGCGTGCGACCTGTGCATCACTGTTTCTGTGCCGTTCTCGCGCCCTGCAGACGTCGTGGAGGTGCTTCGCAGTGGAGAACTTCGATTCTGCCACGTTGAAGCTGTTTTTGAGGAAGCGGTCCAACATCGCGGCCTCGTCTCTGTCCAGCCCCAAGCCCAAGAAATCTGTGAGTAACGTCACTGCGCTGCGTTAGCTGCACAAAGGGAACCGCAGTCTGAAGCAACAGCTCTGCAACAAGTTCAGTTCCTCCGACTGGAAGGAAAAAGAATGTGCAGCTGCTTCTCACTGAGTCCAACACTGGGAGGTTTGTCCACAAACTGAGGCTAAATGTCACCACACCAATCGTTAATACAACATAAACTGACTTGACCCCGGATCAAATCGCTCTTCTGGCTCCAGCATCCACTGTGTCATCAACAAAAACAGAAGAGTGCATTGATTCCTGTGTTTCTGGCAGCTGAGCAGCACCTGGTGGTGCGGACGCTGTGGGTGTGACAGGCTCAGAACAGGGGTCACGGCGGTGACACAGGAACAGCAGCCAGTCTGTTCCAGCGCTAGCGTCTGCGTTCACTCACATCCACATCCACGGCTGAGCTCACGCTTGCTTTGCAGGTAAAGATCCGGAGGAAGGTGAAGAGCGCGGACAAGGACAACGGCCCCACTTCTCCCAGCGTTCCCAGCATCACCTTCGACTCCGCCTTTGACAGCGGCCGAGAGCTGAGCTCCGACGTGTACAGCACCGTGGGCACAGGTGCGATCCGTGAGCTGCAGCAGCTCCTTCAAACCACAGTCACGCGCTGTTTGTTTGCTGTGCTCCACTCGGACTCAACGCAAACATCACAGACGAGCAAACGCAGCAGCAGCAAAGTCCACAGCGGCATTTCTGAGCATAAAGATAATAAAACGGGACCCAAGGGCGCCGTGGAGAGGCCGGCGATGAGGCGCTGATGTCCGTCTGTTTATAAATGAGCTTCACTCATTTCATTTTCCTCCTCCTTCGTCTACAAAAGCCGTCCTTTTGTGAAGATATGAATAAAACGAGTGCTCATCAGTCCCATTATCGGAGCGCGGAGGCCGTTAATGGCTTTTCTGTCAAAAGTAGTGGAAGCGAACGAGCAGAGGAGAAAGGAGTGGGTTTACTCTGCTTTTATCATGTAAACATGTAACTGGATCAGCTCTTTGTTACAGAGGCTCTTTCTTCAGCACCAGCTGCCGACCTGAATACATGCGCCTGCTGTACCTCTGCAAACCTTGTGTTTGGGCCGATCTCAGGACGCAGGCTTTAATGTGGTGTCTTTGATGTGAAGCTGAAGCGACACCGCAGGTCGGTGCGCGCTGCTTCTAGCATCAGTTAGCACGACGCTATCAGTTAGCATATCGCTATCAGTTAGCACAACGCTATCGTTAGCATGTCGCTATCAGTTAGCACGTCGCTATCAGTTAGCACGTCGCTATCAGTTAGCACGTCGCTATCAGTTAGCACGACGCTATCAGTTAACACGTCGCTATCAGTTAGCACGTCGCTATCAGTTAGCACGACGCTATCAGTTAGCACGACGCTATCAGTTAGCACGTCGCTATCAGTTAGCACGTCGCTATCAGTTAGCACGACGCTATCAGTTAGCACGTTGCCATGAGCCGTGCGCTTCCGACCGCTGAGACGCGTCTTCTGGTCATTGGCATCATTTTTAGCTCCGTTCACTTTTCATGTTAGCAGCGTTGCAGCCTCAGCTGTTTGTTCGACAGACATGTTGAGTTTTGCGCGTGTGAATGAGGTGGACAGAACTGCTTTCTCACCTGCTGCCTCCTGTTTCCGTGGTTCCTCTGAGCAGCTGCTTCTGCTCAGCCTCTCCCCCTCGTGTCCCGTTCAGGGGAGGTGAGATGCTGCATCTGCTGCTGCAGCCGTGTTCATGTGCACACGCACGGCCTGTGGTGCGGTCGCGCTCGCTTCGGCTTCGACTAACCTGACTGTGACGCTCTGTGGAAACGCTGACCGTGTGTTGCTTGGTCCTCAGATCGCCAGCAGTCCTGGACGTCTCTGTCCTCCCTCCAGTTCAGCGCTCCGTCTCCAGGTGAGCAACACTTTGTGTCGCTGGTCCACAAGTGAATAATTGATTCAGGTGCAGAGTTGAAATCAGAATCTGAAATGGGTCTTCTGGGTCTGTTTGGCTGATCTGAGTTCAGAATGAAGTAATGTTTAGGTCATTCAGGACTTGAGGACTTTACCAAACGCTGACCGTTCGAGGAACAAACCATTAGGAGGTTTTCACGTCTTGGCTTTGTGTGAGCGATGGCAGAGCTACAGAACCAAACCCAGAACAGGGACGGCCGGTGACGTTCTTCATGGAGCTTCGTGCCGTCTTTCTTAGCTTCTCAGAAATCTGTGGCTGCATCAACTAGACTTCTGTCCCGCGTTGGGTCCCACTGGGACGGGACTTTCAGCTAATCATTGAATCAATGAATCTCTGTGGCTGTGACTCTGAGTGGAGCCCGGTCCAGGACGTGTGTTACTTTGTCCTGGTGCAGTGAGGAGGAGCCCGGGCCTCTTGGACGTCCACCCCTCCAGCCCCCTGCAGAGGAACTGCAGCTTTGCAGACCTGGAGCTGGAATCGGAGCGAGATAATGACCTGGCTCCGGCCTCGTCGCTGTCACAGTGAGTCTCTGCACTCCCACTCATTCTGCATTTGCCTGTGAATGAATCCTAATCTACGTGTTTGCTAATCAACCTTTTGCTGGCTCATAACTCTTGATTAGACGTTCTGGCCCGTGAGGGGCTGATGTGCATGCTAGGCGTCTGCAGCACAGCGTAGGTGTGCGTGCAGTTAAACAAATGCAACGCCGACCCGAGGGACCTCCTTTGTGAACAGTGGGGTAATGATGCAGAGTGGGAATCGCATGCAGCAGCTTTGTTGGCAAAGATCAGTACACGCTCTGCTGACTCCAAACCCATAACCTGCTGTTCACGTAGAGCAGCGCTGCGTCCGAGCTCACGTCATAAACGCCGCTGCTTGTTTCAACATTCAACAAAATACCGCTCTCACATTTGATGTAGCTGCTGCTCAGACAGGAGAAAGTTCCAGCTCCTGCCTCCGTCCAGAGACTCAGGCAGGTTAAAACTGCAGGACTGCAGGAGTGGGTTCTGTGACAGGAGTCCGGTTTCAGGTTAGGAGCAAGAAGCAGAAGGTTTATCAGCACCGTGTGACCCTTTGACGGAGGAGGGAGTTCTACGTTATTGCAGTCTTAATGTACACGACTGGTGCGTTTGAAAATCATCTTAGTGCACGTTAATGAGACACAAACAGAACTTGTTTCCCCAACGGGTTCCGACAAACAGCTCACAGCTTCTTCATCACCTGCTAATTCTCTGCTTTGCGTAATAGCTTTTAATAATCCCCTCAGACACACAAACACCTCTGAACCTCGTTATGGATCACGTTCACACAAAGCGCTGTGAACAGGAGTCACAGACCTTCTGTGCTGTTGAAGTGTTTGAGTGTAAAGGTCACATCAACCAAAACTCATCCCACAGACTCACAGAGTCTCACAGAAAAGCCATCCGGGTCGTCCAGAGGATGCGGTACTTTGTGGCCAAGAGAAATTTTCAGGTAAGAATGGAAACGTGCAGACAGACATGAGATGATCCTTTTTGATTGTGATTGATATAAATGTCGGAATGTGTGATTCGTGGACACGTCCCGTTGAGCTCTGACCAAGGTCTCCTTTTGTAGCAAGCCCGGAAGCCGTACGACGTGCGGGACGTGATCGAGCAGTACTCTCAGGGTCACCTCAACCTCATGGTGCGAATCAAGGAGCTGCAGAGAAGGTAGAATAGAAGGGAGCAGTGGACGAGGAAGGAGGAGGCTGTGTTACTGCATGTTGGCTTTGTGTTTCTCGCAGACTGGACCAGTCTTTAGGGAAGATAACTTTGTTCCAGACAGGCTCAGGTAATGAATCACGCCACTGCTCGCTCTCAAACCATGTTACAGGAAACGGCCACGGCTTTAAGCCCGTTCTCTTCTCCACTTTGCTGTTTTCCCCCTCTGAAGACAAAGCCAGAGACAAAGGCACCAACTCCATTGGATCCAGACTCACCAGGATGGAGGACAAGGCAGGATGTGAAGCTAGAGCTCATTTATTATCCCCTGACCCGCTTCCCTGGTTTTCACGTCTGCGCTCTCTCCGTGTGCAGATAACGCGCATGGACCAGACCCTGAGCCGCGTCACGGAGTCGCTGTCGCTGCTGCTGAGCCAGGGGGACGAAGAGGCCGCGGGCCGGGGCGGGCCCAGGCGGCCGGGCCGGGCCGGCGCCGTCCTGCCCAGCTACGAGCAGCTGTCCTCGCCGCCGACCGGCGGTCCCGGTACCGGGCCCAGCGGCACCGGGCCGGATGAGAGCTGCTGAGCGTCAGCCGTCCGTCCGACCTACAGCAGCATATTAATGTGAAACCTTTGGAAGCAGCATCATTACTGACGGTTCAGAGTATTGAACGAGCCTTACTTTTATTGCCTGGAGGTGCAGAGTCCCTCCATTTCCTGCCTTTTATGACTATTATACTTGAAATCAGTGTGATGCCAAAGACGTGCCTCCTCTGCGGATTCGTGTGCTGTCGCCTTACTGAGCTTCACTTCAACCTCTTAGATTGG
Organism: Betta splendens; assembly: GCF_900634795.4. NCBI lineage: Eukaryota > Metazoa > Chordata > Actinopteri > Anabantiformes > Osphronemidae > Betta > Betta splendens. The sequence goes on along the minus strand of NC_040883.2, from coordinate 1,441,415 downwards.
GATTATCTTCTGGAAGTGACCAATAAAATGATAATTGAAATAGAAAAACAGTTCCCACTATTTTCAGTGGTCTGTTCATAAAAACGTGCTTCTATAAATGAATATTTGGGTTTCTTTCTTTCTTCACTCATTTGGATGCTTCGCTTTCTAATTTTAAAAGGTTCCTTTAAGTTAGTGTTTCCTTTATGACGGTGTCATCGCTGGACAATAGAAACCACGGCTAATAGCCCACACTTCTGACCTTTGACCTTTGGGCAGCAGATGGTGACCTTTTCCCTGCTGCTCATTCACGGGGTGTCCAGGAATTTCTGACCATCTGCTGCAGCGTCCACAACAATGGGACCTGAGCGCCTCCAGCGTTGTGGTGGCGTTTGGCCACAGGCGCGTTTTACGCCTGGTAGCTTGTAGTTTGGGGGAATGTGGAGAGGAAACCAGTGTAACAAACACCAAGACAATAAAGATCTGTCATAAAAAACAACAAGGCTTTTATGTGAAGAGTCGCTTTGGTGAAACTGCAGATTTGACGTTTTCTTGCTTGAGTGAAGACATTGTTTAATTTAAATGTGGTGTTTCTTCTTCCTTATTTCTTATTTGCCGATCATTTTCTGATTTAGTTGTTGTTGTTACACCACAGAGATCTAAAGGAGCTGAAGGCTCATTTGTGTTATGACATGTGAAACATTAGACTGTTTACACAATAAATAACATGATGTACTGAGCAATTTGATGAAGTTAGTGGGTGGGGAGCCTCTGAAGCCATAGATAGTGATTTTTGTGTTAGCAATTGTAATGAAGCCAGTAAACGAGATAGAAGAGCAGGTAACAGCATCAGGTCCAACTGAAGTACATGTAACACAGTCAGCTGTGTGTCGACACGAACGCCGCCACACCAACAAAAGTGGAGGAGGAGTGCGAATAAACATCAGCCAGACCCGACCGGGCACATGTCAATGATAATAGCAGCTTCCACTGAAAGGGGCCGACATGAAAAGAGAAGGTCCGAGGGACGTCCAGGGGGTCGCGGCTCCACAGGCTGATTAGCAGGTGAAATAGAAGGCACGCTCTGCTTTGTGCCCATTGTGGAGCTCTCCGGACAGATGGCCTCTTGAAATTCTTTAGAGCCGAAACCTACATGACAGTGGGTGTGAAAGCGCCTCTGGGCTTTGGCCTCACTAATGGGCTGATTTGGCCGCTAGAGCTCATATTAATGGATATAACATTAGGCTGGACAGCACACGCCGTATCACAGCCAACAACAAAGCAGCAGCTTCCCCGTTATTGATCACAACTTGAAATGAATGTTGTACGACTGCGGAGCAACACTTATTTAACTCAACTGCTGCAAAGCAAACAAGCAACGACGTTTATAATCAGACGTCGGCACCAGCAGGAACAATTTATCTCCCAGATGAGTATTTAAGCCAAGTGATGACCTTCAACCAGCATGATCTGATGTTTGTTTGCTTATCTTTAATATGTAAAATTGTTGCACACGAAGTAAAGGCTGATAACACGACAGAGTGTAAACTGTTTAGTTCAACATATTTGCTTTGGGCAAAGTGTCGCCACGTCACACTTCAACACACGTCAACGTTTTATTTCACATCCGGGACTATGGACGCGTCGTGCTCCAGGGTCCATTTTCCCTGGAAGCCGGAGGCGTCTGGGCTGTCAGACGTCAAAGGCTGGTTTTGGAGGTGAATAAATAACAGTTAAGATGCTACAAATTCAACATACATCGACTAAATTAATAGTCAGATGTGTTGCGTAATCAGAACATTAGCCCCGCGGATTATTCTGTCTCTCATGAATGTGAATATAAAGTGCTACGGTGTCAGAAGGAAAGGAGAACACAGCAGGTAGAACATCTGCGCCGTTGCTGCTTCAGCAAACAACTAGATTAAACAACCAGAGATAAAAATAACTTCACAACTGACTAATAAAATTCTGGTAGCAACACCACTGGCGGCCTGTGCAGGGTGCACCCGCTCCAGCACCACCCGCGACCCCATGTTACACCTTTGGGCACAGAGCTCCATCAGGTCGTATATAGAATCTGTGAAAGGGCAAAGATAAGTATGATTGTGCAGTGGGATCAGAAACAGCCTCCGGGAGTGTGTAAATATGAAGTGTGACAATAAGTGGCAGCAGAAAATGAAATAATTACTCAATAGAAAACACAATTAGTCTGACAGACGAAGCGGTTTAATAATAGGTGGTGTTTACAAACTTGGCAAAGACAAATAGTGCTTTCAATAGGTTTAGAGAAGGAACTCAGCTCAGCTTTACAAAGACATGAACACTGGGCCTGTTTTACCACAAACAACACAGGAACATAGTCTTATCTGTGATTTCACCTGGGGATGAAACTAAATAAATAGAAAGAAATGAAGTGTCCATAAATAAAATAAATAAACGGTACAACGTGTTCCCGGTCATAATTTTCCCCCAAAACAACAGTTCAAACGTGAAGCCTTTGGTTCGACTCTTCTGCTCATCGGATTGTTTTACACTGAGCTGCGTCACTGGAGCTGGAGAGAAGATGGTTCAGGATGCTCTTGGTGTCTGTCGTCCTCCTCCTCTTCGCGAAATAATCTGCCGAAACAAGAGGAAGCGTTTTTTACCAGGGGGCCCCTGGTAACGTGCACAGCGGCCCCTGGTGACGCGCACGGCGGCCCCTGGGGACGCGCACGGCGGCCCCTGGTAACGTGCACGGGGGCCCCTGGTAACGTGCACAGCGGCCCCTGGTGACGCGCACGGCGGCCCCTGGTGACGCGCACGGCGGCCCCTGGTAACGTGCACGGCGGCCCCTGGTAACATTCACGGGGGCCCCTGGTAACGCGCACAGCGGCCCCTGGTGACACGCACGGCGGCCCCTGGTGACGTGCACGGCGGCCCCTGGGGACGCGCACGGCGGCCCCTGGTAACATTCACGGGGGCCCCTGGTAACGTGCACGGCGGCCCCTGGGGACGCGCACAGCGGCCCCTGGTGACGCGCACGGCGGCCCCTGGTGACGCGCACGGCGGCCCCTGGTGACGTGCACGGCGGCCCCTGGGGACGCGCACGGCGGCCCCTGGTAACATTCACGGGGGCCCCTGGTAACACTCAGGGGGCCCCTGGTGACGCGCACGGCGGCCCCTGGTGACGCGCACGGCGGCCCCTGGTGACGCGCACGGCGGCCCCTGGTAACACTCACGGCGGCCCCTGGTAACGTGCACGGCGGCCCCTGGTGACGCGCACGGCGGCCCCTGGTGACGCGCACGGCGGCCCCTGGTAACATTCACGGGGGCCCCTGGTAACGTGCACGGCGGCCCCTGGTGACGCGCACGGCGGCCCCTGGTAACATTCACGGGGGCCCCTGGTAACGCGCACGGCGGCCCCTGGTGACGTGCACGGCGGCCCCTGGTAACATTCACGGGGGCCCCTGGTAACGTGCACGGCGGCCCCTGGTGACGCGCACGGCGGCCCCTGGTGACGCGCACGGCGGCCCCTGGTGACGCGCACGGCGGCCCCTGGTAACATTCACGGGGGCCCCTGGTGACGCGCACGGCGGCCCCTGGTGACGCGCACGGCGGCCCCTGGTAACATTCACGGGGGCCCTGGTGACGCGCACGGCGGCCCCTGGTGACGCGCACGGCGGCCCCTGGTAACGTGCACAGCGGCCCCTGGTGACATTCACGGGGGCCCCTGGTAACGTGCACGGCGGCCCCTGGTGACGCGCACGGCGGCCCCTGGTAACGTGCACGGCGGCCCCTGGTGACGCGCACGGCGGCCCCTGGTGACGCGCACGGCGGCCCCTGGTAACGCGCACGGCGGCCCCTGGTAACGTGCACGGCGGCCCCTGGTAACATTCACGGGGGCCCCTGGTAACGTGCACGGCGGCCCCTGGTAACGTGCACGGCGGCCCCTGGTGACGCGCACGGCGGCCCCTGGTAACGCGCACGGCGGCCCCTGGTAACGCGCACAGCGGCCCCTGGTGACGCGCACGGCGGCCCCTGGGGACGCGCACGGCGGCCCCTGGTAACATTCACGGGGGCCCCTGGTAACGTGCACGGCGGCCCCTGGGGACGCGCACGGCGGCCCCTGGTGACGCGCACGGCGGCCCCTGGTAACACTCACGGCGGCCCCTGGTGACGCGCACGGCGGCCCCTGGTAACATTCACGGGGGCCCCTGGTGACGCGCACGGCGGCCCCTGGTGACGCGCACGGCGGCCCCTGGTAACGTGCACAGCGGCCCCTGGTAACATTCACAGGGGCCCCTGGTAACACTCATGGGGGCCCCTGGTGACGCGCACGGCGGCCCCTGGTAACATTCACGGGGGCCCCTGGTAACGTGCACGGCGGCCCCTGGTAACATTCACGGCGGCCCCTGGTAACATTCACGGGGGCCCCTGGTAACATTCACGGGGGCCCCTGGTAACATTCACGGGGGCCCCTGGTAACACTCAGGGGGGCCCCTGGTGACGCGCACGGCGGCCCCTGGTAACATTCACGGGGGCCCCTGGTGACGCGCACGGCGGCCCCTGGTAACGTGCACAGCGGCCCCTGGTGACATTCACGGGGGCCCCTTGTAACATTCACGGGGGCCCCTGGTAACGTGCACAGCGGCCCCTGGTGACATTCACGGGGGCCCCTGGTGACGCGCACGGCGGCCCCTGGTAACATTCACGGGGGCCCCTGGTGACGCGCACGGCGGCCCCTGGTAACGTGCACAGCGGCCCCTGGTAACATTCACAGGGGCCCCTGGTAACACTCATGGGGGCCCCTGGTGACGCGCACGGCGGCCCCTGGTGACGCGCACGGCGGCCCCTGGTAACATTCACGGGGGCCCCTGGTGACGCGCACGGCGGCCCCTGGTGACGCGCACGGCGGCCCCTGGTGACGCGCACGGCGGCCCCTGGTGACGCGCACGGCGGCTCCCGGGGACGCGCACAGCTTGGCCCTCACCTGTGATGCGCGCTTTGGGGAGCGTCCTCTTCCTCCGCACCGGCGTCGCCGCAGCGGCGCACTTTGCGTTGGAGATGCGGGAGCAGTTCTCCTGATCGCGGCCGCTCAGCCGCTCATCGTCCTCCGACTTTGACGCACTCGGCGGCGTCGGCTCCCGGTAGAAAGACGCAGCGCAGCCTGCGGGTATCTCCTCCCACTGAAGCCGGCCGGGAAGCGGCGTCTCGGCCTGGAAGTTGAAGTTCCAGCGGCGGCTGTCCTGCTCGCAGATCTGCTGCAGCCTCAGCTTCAGCTCCGCGCGCAGCTGGTCGCGGTCCACGGGGCCGAAGAGACTCCTGCGGACGGACTCCATATCCACACGTAGCGTCTGTCGTCTGGGCCGTTTAAAGGCTGCAGGACGCGCTGCGTGAAGATGGACAGAAGCTGCTGATTGGCTGCTCCTCTGAATCAGAGAACAGGGGGGTTCTTCCATCGTGTGATCCAATAAAGGCTCCGCCTCCTGAATGTCAGCATTTACACCACGTCATTGGGAGGTCATCTTATCTCTATCTTATTTTTCATTCCTGAGGCCAAATGAAGACACTTAAACCCCTTCACAGGTGCTACCGGTGTGCCGTTGAGCAGTTATGGAATTTGACTTACAGAGCGTGGGTTGCGCGATGAAAGTAACCAGGAAGCTGCCAGCGTTAGTGGGCGAGTGTCTGAACGTCTTATTGTGAACATCTGTTCTTGTTGTTGTTCTTCTTCTTCTGTTGCAGTTTCTTCCCCTGGCCTGCGGCGGCGCCTGTATTCTGGTGACGTCATTTCCGTTTTGTGTAATCTCGGTCTCCTTCACCTGGACCGCTACAGTCATGCTGCATCTCGTACTTACTAAGTTCCCTGTAGCTGTTTCTGCCTTTGCTGCTTATTTAAGTTTTTATTTCCTGTCATTTGAGTTTGTGTATTGAAGAAAAGTCAATACAAACTCTTAATTATTTATTTCTTATTAAATCTGTTGTATCCGTAAGTCTTGGGCTCTGTGTGACTGGGTCCTAGTGTTAGTAGGACGTCTTGCTTTGGAACTCCGTGGTCCTGATGTGAGCCGCATGCAGCTGTTGGCCAACATGCAAACTCCCAGACAGCTGCCGGCTCGTGATTGGCTGAAGGCAGCGCCCCACCTTTGTACCACACCTCCATGACCCGGGTCATCGGCGTTACAGGTGTGGTTGAGCAGGTGGAGGAGCCGAGCTCTCATTTCAGCCATGCAGGAGGAGGAGGACACGCCTCTGGTGAGTTTGCAGAGCAGCAGGTGTCTTTGTCGTGTTTAGAAAAGATGTAAATTTACACTCTAGATTCTCAATGTTTTCTCATAATGGACCTTAACACATTATTATTGAAAGCACTGTTTGGTTTATGTCTGGAGGGCGTCCATGATCTCACTCATTTGGAGGAACACTGGGTTTCTGTGTGTAGAGGGTTCTTGGCCCTGCAGATTTACCCATATGCTGAAGCTGTGTGTTGGCTCTCGCTGATGTACACGAGTAGATTAAGGCTAATCACTGTCTTCTGCTCGAGAATGAAATCCGGCAAGACTTCAAGCACAATGTTAAGTACATGTTTAGATCATAATGGAGCAGCGCGTCCTTTCCTTTACCTTTGCATGCAAATGGTCCTGTTTGCATGCCCGGTCTTCTCGCGGCCGGGCCCAGACGGAAAAGGCTCCCACACAAGCTGCTCATCTAGATGAAAACAGATGGCTAAACGCTCGCTGACGCCGTGAACCCCTGAGACCACGTCGTAGAACGGTAGACGCACGGGAGACGAGCGCTGGGTCTCTTCTCAGAGGATACAGAGAAATGTGCACTTGTGTTGCATTTTTGGCTTAATCATCTTTCAAAAGCAGCTCAAGTGCCCATGCAAATCAGGCTGGCTGACGAACGTCCGTGTTTACTCAGGCAGATGGATGCTCTTATCAATAATGAATGAGTTTCCTGTCTGACCTCAGTGTCATTTATTTCTATGAAAATAATCGCTGCGACTGTGGCTTTCTCATTGCACCACCACAACAAGCCAGGTCCTACTTTTCCTCTCCAGACTGCTCATTAAAACCAATGTTCATCATTGTCACTTCACATTGTATCAGGGCCTGAAATGTCTCGGTGTCATGTGTTATACATGAGTAACCGTGTTCTGTGTGTTTCCAGTTCAAATGTCCGACAGAAGCACTTTGCATAGGAAGCGAGGATGGAAATTTTGCCAATTTTGCATTGACCACAAGTACCTCCAAGAAGCTTTCTGTCTGATAAGAGCAACGAGTGAGTCATAATGCAGATCCAGATCACTGGACTGAACATGTGTGTATGCGTCTGCTTACAGAAGACTCTGCAGCCTCAGACTCGCTGCCCGACATGTGGGGACGCACTGGAGTGGTCAGAGGAGCACAGGTGAACCCGACGGGGCACTAGTCATCATACAGTACACAGGCCGAGGTTCCGACTTAATGACAGGCCAAACGTTTGCTCTGCTCCTAATTAATTGCAATTGTAGTTTTCTACTTCACTTATTCATTAGAGCTGCTCATCATTTGGACGGAATGATTTTCCTGTTGGAAACAGAAAATGCAGCGGATGATGATTAAATCAGCCAAAAACACGAAGCAGCTCCATAACATGTAGAAAACATTATAGATTTTTTTCACCGCTGCTTCTCAGTGTTTCACAGTATGCAACATGATACGATGAAACATCCTTGACCGACACTGTGTGAACGTATGAGACTGAGCCACTGGTTTCTGGGGAGTGGTCGTCACAGAGGCATGCTGCACCAGGCATGATGCACCAGGCATGATGCACCAGGCATGATGCACCAGGCCTGCATGGTGCATGCTGCAGGTGAAGGACGGGTTCAGCTCTATTGTTGGTTACAGGACAGCATGTCCGGTTCATGTGTGTCCTTTAGGGTCCTGCTGGGCTGCTCCTGCAACGCGACGGTAGATGAGACGCTGGAAGGCGGAGCCAGAGGCCTGGGCAGCAGGATGAAGAAGGAGAAGAGTCACTGGGCGGCTGGAAGAGTGGGCGACATCGACTTCGTGGGTTCGACCAAGACGAGAGGGAAGGTGAAAATGAATGAGATGAAAAGCATCTCACGTTTGAGGTAGAAATGCTTTAAGCCCATTCCTGTGCTCAGTTTGTGAGGGTGCGCAGCGACACGGACCCGGTGCTGATCTACCACATGCTGACGGAGGAGTGGGGCCTCTCTCCTCCCCACCTGGTGGTGGCCTTGGTTGGAGGAGACGAGCTGTCGCAGATGAAGCCGTGGCTCAGGGACACTCTGAGGAAAGGACTGGTGAAGGCGGCTCAGAGCACAGGTTGGCGCTGTTTGGCTCAGGGAGGCAGTTTGCTGTTGCCCTCTGTTGGCTGGCAGCAGGATGACCACACATGTGCAGGAAGAATCCCAGTCATAGTGTTGTTTGCTGTGTTTCATTGAACCTGTGTTCTGCAGGGGCGTGGATCCTGACCAACGGCCTTCGCTTTGGTATCACCAAGCACTTGGGCCAGGCGGTGCGAGACCACTCCCTGGCCAGCACCTCTTCTAAGGTCCGCGTAGTGGCCATCGGCATCGCACCCTGGAACAAGATCCACAACCGCGAGGCGCTCCTCGCCGCCAAGGTCTGAGCCACGCACGGACGGAGTCCACATGCACACGTCACTGACATTAACACGCTGCGCTCTCCTCTGAAGGTGGACGAGCCTGCGGCCTACAAGCCACAGGACCTGCCTCACGGCTCGGTCTATTCCCTGGACAGCAACCACTCGCACTTTGTGCTGGTGGAGGAGGATCCCAACAGGCCGGGAGCCACCAGCGAAATGAGGGTGAAGCTGCTCAAGCACATCTCCCTGCAGCGCACTGGTTATGGAGGTGAGCTGCTGGGAGAGCACCAGTCACGTCACCAGTAGATAAAAATAACCAACCCAACCTGTCACACGGCCTCAAACTGAACAGTTCCAGAGGAGGCTTCATGTTCACATGGCTGTGTTTGACATGACTTACAGTACTGTTAATTCACATGCCCTGAAATCGTGCAGATGCAGTGTTCTAGTGAACCGGCTCCAACCTTGAGTTAATGATTCACATCTTGGACTAACAGAATATTTAAAAAGGGACTTTTTACTATAGTTTGTACAAAGAGGATTTTCCAACTGGCAGCAGTCACTGTTCTCATCATATTCTTGCAGCCTGTGCGTTGTTCTGCTAATGCAGTTGTTGGCGCTTGCAGGTACCGGCAGTTTTGAGATCCCTGTTCTGTGTCTCCTGGTCCACGGGGAACCCAAGATCCTGACGGTGAGGTTTCTATTGGCTCAGCAGTAACTTTGTGGACGTGACCCCGCAGAGCTGCTCCTGAAACCACACGTCTGTCTTATCGTCTGAATGTGCACAGCGGTTGTGCCACTTGGGAAGAATGGGGCAAACTGCAGGCTGAGGAACGAGCTGTGAAAGTCTGTCAGAGCCAGCAATTTATTGGCACAAATGGAGCCGCATCTGAAGAGATTACGCTGCAGACTGCTCCTCGCGTTGATCAATATCATTTTCGGATGATGTGTGGGTGAGACGTGTGCAAGTTTGTCTGCGTGTCTGAACACTGTGTCCTCCTCGGCAGAGGATGTGGAAAGGCATTGGCAACTCCACACCGTGGCTGATCCTGGCGCGCTCCGGGGGCGTGGCCGACATCCTGGTCACGCTGATGAACAGAGGCTCCTGGGACGCGGACAGCGTTCACGAGCTGCTGCTGGACACCTTTCCGAATGCCCACCACAGCACAGACATCAGTAACTGGGTCAAGCTGGTGAGAGCCACGTGCACATCGTGGAGCCAGCACACACACGTCCCCAAACTCCAGAGTTGCCAGCAAAATGGGGCACAGTGGGAAAGATAGTGAGGGAAGCTAGTGGAGGATTTCATCCCAATGTTCAAGTTGTATGAGATGACCTAAAAACAATTGCAGCTGACATGCACAGTGAGGAGTGAGACAAAGCTGTAGCAGCGTGTTGGTGGTGACCAGTCTGTCCATCTGCCATCAGATCCAGAGGATACTGGACCACGGGCACCTCCTCACGGTCCACGACCCTGAACAGGAGAGTTCTGAGCTGGATACCGTCATCCTCAAAGCTCTAGTCAAAGGTAAAGTCCTTCTGAGGCAGGTCTGTTTTCTCCGTCTCCTGTGTGTTTGCATTGAGCGCATGCTGTGTTCTTGGTGGTGTCAGCCTGTAAAAGCCAAAGTCAGGAAGCCCAAGACTTCCTGGATGAGCTGAAGCTGGCTGTGGCCTGGAACAGAGTGGACATCGCCAAGAGTGACATCTTTAACGGAGACGTGGAGTGGAAGGTGACAGGAAGCAGCAGTGTTAAGCAGCACAGACGTGAGGCGTGAGAAGGCGCTGTGTAACGCAGGCGCTCTCTGCAGGCGTGCGACCTGGAGGAGGTGATGATGGACGCGCTGGTCAACGACAAGCCCGACTTCGTGCGCCTCTTCGTGGACAACGGCGTGAACCTGGGCGAGTTCCTGACCTACGGCCGCCTCCAGGAGCTTTACTGGTCGGTGTCGGAGAAGAGCCTGTTTCACAACCTGCTCCTCAAGAAGTACGAGGAGAAGCAGCTTCTGCTCGGAGCCGGCCGCACGCCCGGGCCGCACGCGCACCACCCGCCCGAGCAGGGCAAACCCCGCTTCACCCTCTACGAGGTCGCCAAGGTCCTCAAGGACTTTCTGCACGACTCCTGCAAAGGCTTTTACCAGAAGAACTCCACGGTGAGCGAGGCTCCGCTGGCTCAGTGCGTCCAGAACACAGTCAGCCTCGCGCTTTGTTTGTGTAGTTAATGGTTTATTGTTCCGTTCATGCTGAAGGAGAAGCCAGCGAAGGGACGCCTGTTCCACAGCCAGAAGAACCTGGCTGAGTTGGAGGAGCGCTGTGAACATCCGTGGAGGGATCTCTTCCTGTGGGCCGTGCTTCAGAACCGGCAGCAGATGGCCAACTACTTCTGGGCCATGGTCAGTCTCGTCGGCCTCTAGTCGTTTCACAGTGTTCTCACCGCGAGGCTCCGATTAAAGCCTACGCGTCGTACGTGGCGTCGGCAGAGACGCTCGAGCAGCGGAAATTAGACAGCGCTAGTTTGTGTGGTGGATTCAGAGGGTGGGAGTGATGTGGGTCAGCTCCGTGCAGGCACAGGTGAGTCATGCCCCATAAAAATGTCACTCTAGATAAAAGAGCCCGGCAAATGTCATATTTATCAAAAAGCGGGGTCGACTGAAACGCTATCTTATCTGCAAGAACATTATTCAAATGAAGGTCACGCCGTTGGCTCGGGCTGGAGCTCCAGCCAGCCGTGCTGTAATGCAGGAGTATCTACAGCCCTGATGAAGTTAATGAGAAATTTATCCTGACGTGGAATTGATGCTCCATGAACGGTTTAAATGACACCAATCACTGGTAATTGCTCTTTCTTTTAAAACTCTCCTTAAGGCACCTTTCATCTCCTCGCGGCTCTTCCAGAACTAAAGGAAGCAATTATTATAATCTGGCCACCGGTCAGGCTGATGCTCCTCTCCTGCGTCTTAACTCAGACTTTATCTGAAGTTATGGTAATTGCGTGTAGCGTGTGTACATCCCTCACTGCGAATCAATTTAGCTCCCAGACTCTGGTTGGGTTTCTGCGCTGGTAATGCGATTGTTTGAAGTGTCTCTCGTGTTGAAGGTCTCGCCACAATCACCCTCGCAGACCGGCCTCTGCCTGCGAAACAGCTCACATGTAGGTGATTAGTTACTGCTTGGCCTCCTTCACACACAGCCTCACACGAGGACCAACGCAGAATAAATCTGGCTTCAACACATCAAATCATTTGCTTTTGGGGATTGATCAGGTTTGTCCTGTTCTTGGTCTGTGCAAAGTTCAGGGACCTGAAATGGACCTGCATTGAATGGAACTTTCAGTTTTACTGTATCACTATTGTTGCATGTACAGGCTTAAATGAGACGATGTGTGTTTCACAGGGAAACGTGTTTGAGTCCAAGGGCGTCAGAACCTGTTGCTGTAATCTGCTCACGCCTGTTAAAACCCAATGCACACAATATAATCATTTACATGCAAAACACGCCGCGCTCTCAAATTCTAAACTAGATTTCTCAGATCCGTCTTTCAAACCCATTTCTCGGAGCCAGCTTTCTTTTAATCCTTCAGGGCCCTGAGGCGGTAGCGGCGGCGCTGGCGGGTTGTAAGATTCTGAAGGAGATGGCGCGACTGGAATCTGAGGCTGAGTCTGCGCGGAGCATGAAGGAGGCCAAGTATGAGCAGTTCGCCCTTGGTGAGTGTATCAACTGTTCGATGGCGATGGCTGAGAGAGTGATAAGAGAAAGTAAATTAAATGTAGCAGGAAGTACATTCAGTGACCTGAAAACACTCCAACGCGGTGGCAGAAGGATGTGGAGGAGACGGAGGCATGAATGCGTCTGTGTCTGAGTGGAGAACACTTGATAGTCAAAGCTCTTATCGTGGCAGATGTCTTTGGAGAGTGTTACTCCAACAGCGAGGACCGGGCTTACGCTTTGTTGGTGAGGAGAACGCACTGCTGGAGCAAATCTACGGTGCTGAACCTGGCAACCGAGGCCGACGCCAAGAGCTTCTTCGCCCACGACGGAGTTCAGGTAATGTTCACAGAGCTTCACTAATAAATAATGAGTGTTTATTATTGTTATCATCACCCCCTTAACAAGTCAAACTCCACGAACACGCATCCATGAGCAGGGACTAAAGGACGGCCTGCTTTGACCAGAACCCTTCTGTGCTGAGACCGAGGCTCCATGTTCCGGTGGCCAATGTTTCCCTCTTGTGGTGGTTCCGTTCAGGTGTTAAATCCCCCTTTCTCGTTGCAGGCTCTGCTCACCAAGATCTGGTGGGGGGCCATGACCACGGACACGGCCATCTCCAAGCTGGTGGTGTCCTTCTTCTGTCCTCCCCTCATCTGGACCAACCTCATCAAGTTCAGGTGAGCCGGCTCCGGCCCGGGCCTCGTTCGGCCGCCGCCGTTCCGCTGTGTGACGCTCTGACCCGTTTCTCAGCGAGGAGGAGCTCGACAGTCGCAAAGGAGGAGAACAGTTTGTGGAGATGGACACTCTGGACACAGAGAAGGCTTTGCTGCTGACGGACGACGACGACCGCCTGTGAGTTGAGTGCAGTAAACCCTGAATAGCTGAGCAGGTCGTATTAAAAGTTGGAACAGCTCCCTGAGCTCCATGAGCTCCCTGACCTCCCGCTCTCTCCAGGGGCTCCTCGCCCGGAGCTCAGACCGACCCCAGCTGCGCCTCCGTGTGGTGGCGCTACCTGATCCGTCGCTGGCGTCGCTTCTGGAGCGCTCCCGTCACCGTCTTCCTTGGGAACGTCATCATGTACTTCGCCTTCCTCTGCCTCTTCACCTACGTGCTCCTGCTGGACTTCCGCCCGCCGCCGCCCTTTGGCCCCGGAGCCCCAGAGATCATGCTCTACTTCTGGGTCTTCACCTTGGTGCTGGAGGAACTTCGACAGGTAGAATCTGTTGGTTCTTCAATGCTTTGTTTCATTTAGGATCCAGCACTCATTGAGGCTTAAGGGGCGACATATCTGGGTCGGAGGTTTGTCAGTCGCTACAGTGACTCTTTCTCTGAGGTTTTAGAATTCATGGCCATTCTTCCAGTCAGGTCAGAGAGGCATGACCTCATGCTGCACTGATCCCGTTGAGCTTTCATCCCTTGGGCTTAAAAGCCCCAGATGTGACAGACTCTCACCGCTGCTCTTCCAGCTCAGTTTTTCTCTCCGAAGGCCCCTGAGCTGAGCAGAACGGCTTCCATCAGGGGAAGCTCACTCTACAGCAGGCTGAGGCGCAGTACCGAGCCCAGCAGCACCCCGTGCCTTCAAAGGAACCGCCCCGAGGCGCATGCGGCTCCCCAAAGGATGCCGATGCCCCAGGGCCCGGCTCCTGCACGCTGCAGGATTCCAGCTTTTAATCCGACGCTGCTTCTTGCACGTTGTGACAGAATCTGATGATTTGGTGTCATAATAGATGCTGAATCGGGCAACAATGGAACACGCTGGTGTGAGATTTCAGATGCCGCTCTAACGTCAGTGTTTCAGACGTACATGTCAGCGTTAGCTAACGGGAAACTAATTTAATGTTAATTATTTACATACTCCATTTGATAACTGATCACCAGTGCTACAAAGTTAGAGGAGAATCTCAGTGAGGAAGCATCGTGCAAAAATCTAAATGTCACAATGTAACAGAGACAATGACTAATACCTGTGCCTTTGAATGATGCAGAGCTTCTTCACCGATGAAGAGATGCACATTTTGAAGAAGTTCAAACTCTATGTTGAAGACAACTGGAACAAGTGTGACATGGTGGCCATCTCCCTCTTCGTCGTTGGGGTTTCCTGCAGGTGACGATGATACTAAAATAGAAAAAGTATTGTGATTAACTATTTATGGAACGGAGACAGAGTTTGAGCAAACGTGTGCGGCCTTGATCTTGGCAGGATGGCGGGTGGCACCTACGAAGCCGGGAGGACGGTTCTGGCCATCGACTTCATGGTCTTCACTCTGCGTCTGATCCACATCTTTGCCATTCACAAGCAGCTGGGGCCCAAGATCATCATTGTGGAAAGAATGGTGAGTGCCCCCAGCGCCCGTCCCTCCCTCCTAAGTGTGTGTGTGTTTGTCAGCCTGCTTTGAGGACGCCTGTTTTCCAGATGAAGGACGTGTTCTTCTTCCTCTTCTTCCTGAGTGTGTGGATGATCGCGTACGGTGTCGCCACCCAGGCTCTTCTCCACCCCAACGACCCCAGGATCGACTGGGTGTTCCGCAGGGCCCTGTACCGCCCGTACTTGCACATTTTTGGCCAGATTCCCTTGGAAGAAATAGACGGTGAATTCAAGCACTTTAAACATCATGTGTTGTATCACTGAAGTCTCTTCCTGTTCACGTCAACCTTTATTGTTTTCTTCTATTAATTGGAGCACAGCTGCTCGCATGCCTGATTTTAACTGCACCAATGACTCTGAGATGATTATCATGGGCCTCCTGCCGCCGTGTCCCAATAAATACGCCAACTGGCTGGTCATCCTGCTGCTGGTCATCTTCCTGCTTGTCACCAACGTCCTGCTGCTCAACCTCCTCATTGCCATGTTCAGGTCAGAAGCTGGCGTCCAAGTGATCAACGCCGTTCCCCCACTGCTTTTACGTCTGTAATGAACTGGTTTCTATGGTCTGGTCTCATTTGGCAGCTACACGTTCCAGGTAGTTCAGGGAAACACAGACATCTTCTGGAAGTTTCAGAGGTATAACCTGATTGTGGAATACCACAGCCGTCCTGCCCTGGCACCACCCTTCATCATCATCAGCCACCTCTCTCAGCTTCTGCTCTGCCTCTTTAAGCAGCCTGAGTCCAAGCAGGAGCACCTTGGTAATGACACATATCATATTTCAGCCGATTTCCATTAGAGACCGCCATGTTATTAGACTTTATTGCAAGAGGCTGGAACGAGTTCTTGTGACTTATCTGCCTGAATAAGAAACACGTATCCTTGTTGTTCACCTGCTCTATCTGGACAGAGAGGGAACTGCCGGCCGGGCTGGACCAGAGGCTGATAACATGGGAGACGGTGCAGAAAGAGAACTACCTCGCCAAACTGGAGCGTCAGCATATGGAGAGCAGCGAGGAGAAGCTCAAGAGCACCTCTGCAAAGTAAGTGTCATTCTTTAGTTCACTAAAGGTTTCTGATACGCCCACTGTACACTAGGCCTGATTCTACTGCTCCCTTGTGGCAACAATTCACAACTGCAGTACTAATTATTATTTTAACCAGGGTTCAGAGCTTGCTGAGGATTGTGAATGGGTTCAAAGACCAGGAAAAACGCCTGGTGTTCACGGAGACTCAGGTAAACCTGAATAAATGACCTCAACCCCTGTATTAGTCATATATGAGCATTTGGCTTAACCTAGCAGTGTGCGCATCATTCTGGATTCTCGCTTGTCTCCAGGTCCGATATTGTGGGGAGGTCTTGTCCTGGATGGCAGAGTGCTTTGCTCAAAGTACGCTGAAGTGCGGCAAAGACGCTCCCAGAGCTCCCAGTGAGTCACAAAGCAGATACAAAAAGGATTAGACAAAATATTACAGCCCAGAACATCAGTAAACTTTTGTAATGCTGTATTTGCTATTTTTCATTTCTTCAAACTCGATCTATATATGGCATGAAGCGTCAGTGTCTCTAACAGCCTCTAAGAAAAGCAGCACCAAGGATGCAGCCCAGAGTCAACCTGAGCAGGAAGCCCAGCCAGGGCACCCAGGCTACGGTGCCAACAAAAGATTTCCATACATTGATGAGTAAAAGTGATGGTAATCAATAGACCACCTAAGAAGTTTGTTATAGCTACAATTATTTTAGAACTTGTGATGCATGATGGTGTAGTTTGTGGAAAAAGGGGACATGTGTTATTTATAAGAGTTGTATTGAATTTATTTGAAGTAAATATTTTTACTAGGTTCTGTGTAACAAGAGCAAATGTGTTTTGTGGATGCAGTTCATTATCTTATGAATATATAAATGGCTGTTTAACAGTAAGGACACAGACAAGGCAAGCTGGATTTACATATAGTCTCTTCTTGAAATATTTCTATAGGTCATGTCATTGTGTGAAAGGCATCATAAACTCTGACTGAAATTAGAAACCTAACAAATCAAATATGATCGGAAAAATATGATAAACCACCTGATCATATTCACCATAAACAAAACTACCTTTTAGGCTTTCCCTTCTTTACTAAATGTTCAAAGAACATTTTCAAACTTGTACTTGTTTCCCCAAAGGTCATGTCTAAGTTGCTGACAGTGAATATTTACTAACTCCATAAAATCCAGTGGGTTCTTGGAACAGTCCATTTGATTGAGTACACGTCTGTCTTAGACATGATCAGAGGTGAAACACACAGACACATTTCAATAGACACATGACAACATCAACATTGTTTCCACATTTAAACATTGAATCAGAAACTACAAGGTGCCCTTCGTGACAGAAGAAAACTTTTCTTTTTTGTTTTATATTTGTGTTTGAAAATTTACATCAGAAATGGAAATGGAAAAATAAAATAGCCTAAGCTTTTTATAATCAGCTAGTCAGGTTGCAGGACTTACAGCTGAGAGGATATTTAAACCTAAATAACTCACTCAAAAACAGTAAAAGTACAGTGAGAACTGAGTGAGTGTGACCTTTGAATGCTGCGTGGATCGCATCAAACACAGAACAGTGATGAGTCCTGATGTAGCAGTTTGTCAGAATGCAGCTGCTTTAAACTGTGTTAGCCTCATTGAAAAATTATAAAACGATTACATGGGTATCACACGTGTAGCTGTCATTTAAGGTGTTGTCAGCAGCTATCACCCACCTACGAGTTATGACACCACAAGTCACTTTAGTCTCTGGAAACTGATGCCTCAGGTCCCCTCGGCTGCACTGTTGGTCCGTCCCGGTGAGGCACATCAAAACGCGGCGTCACCTCGCAGCGAATGAGGAGCGTGTCATCTTTAACAAAGGCTCGCTGGGACAGCTGGTTCAGGTGTAGGAAGGTGACGTAGCCGAACCCTTTGGGGTTGCGGTTGACTGTGGGCTTCTGGAAGGCCTGCAGTCCTGGCTTAGTCTCCATCACCTCCATGTGGTGCTGTCCCTCGGGGCCCTGGTCTAGAATGGTAAGCCTGATGGTGCCTTGGAACGGCCATGTCAGCAGTCCATCGTATGCCCCTTGCATGGCATGGACAAACAGGGAGATGTAGTTGGCACAGCGCGGTGCATTGGGTGTCTGCAGGTGTAAACGCAGGCACAGCTTGTAGCCCGGACTGCCCGTGTAGAACCCGGGGCTGTGCTCGACTATGGCCTGGCCCGCTTCTTGGTTTCTCAAGTGTGCAGAGAAACCTCTGAGGCGCCAAACGAAGACGCCGTGGCACTGCAGAGATTCCAGTTCCTTCACGGTCTCCTCCAGCGTCGACACCCTGCGCCTGAGTTCTGCCAGCTGGCCTGCCTGTCAACGAAGTACCACAGTTTCAAAATCCATGTTGACCACACCTAAAACATCAGGTATCACACATGGGTCCGGGCCCTTGGACGTCACCTACTTGTGTTTCTTTTAAGATGATGAGTTCACGTAGCTGGTGATCCTGCTTCACCAATCTTCCATCCATCTCTCTCAGCCTTTGCATTTCTTCACTTGGCTGGCATGGAGCACAGCTTACAGATCCTCTGGAGCAACTCGAGGCTGAAACAGAGGCTGAAGCTGCAGCACCTGGATCCTCAGAGGACACAGGAGGTCCAAGCGTCCAGAGGGATTTGTTGGCTCCGTTGAGACTAAGGCACCGTACGACCTCAGCCATGTAGCGCATGTGCATCTGTGTGAACTCCTGCATGTGCTGGGCAAGGTTGTGCCGCTGCATCTGCACAGGGACACGATAACACTTTATGACAGGACTAACAGAATTTCTCCATTGCATAATTCTGCCTCAACTTGACCCAACTCTACTCACTTCCCATTTAGCACATTATTATCCTCTTCATATAAAGTTACCGTCCAGACATTGGTTGTCACAATGACACTGTATGAAACTTAAACTTCCATGAAACTGCTGATACACAGAATCAATAGAAGATAACAAAGAAATGCTCTCATTGATTCTTGACACATGGCTGTTTAATACAGCAAGAAGACTAGTTGTGTTCCAGAAGAGACTGAGCAGAAAGATGAAGGGCCACTAAAAAGTATATCTGGAGCTTTGAGGAACAGTGTTCAGAGGTGGATGTGGTTGTAACACACATCTGCCTATGAAGTCAGTGGTCGGCAGTGTTTTGATGTCACCTTTTTGTATGGCAGAGACGATACCAAATATCATCTACTACTACCGATGGCAAAATATTCAAATACAGTCATGTTATGATGCAGCGCCGTCATGACCGTCACAAAGACCATTCTTTTAAAAAGGTGTGTAAAAAATTTTGTATTCAGCTACTTACCCTTTCTTTACATCCAAAGTAGCTGAAGTTACAGGCAATAGGTGCTTTGGGGCAATCTGCATCACAATGGCCTTCCATCTGAAACAAAAATGTATTAGCTTAGATTCATTCATCTCTGCATATTCAAAACAGATGTTCAACAAAGGTTTTCAACTAATCTGTGGCCTTAAGTTGTTAACACGTAATGTGGAAGCACTCTTAGAAAGAACCCGTTTCATGCAGAAAGAACTTTAAATATCACTGTGTTGCAGAAACAGTGGATGTTGGCATCAGCTCTGAGATGCACTGTGGACTGTGTGTGGAGTAGTTCCCATTCAATCACACAAAACAGAAGTCGACATATGTTGACTGATTAGTTTACAGCTATGAATCTTGTTCATATTAAATCGGAAGCTCACCTGATCTCTGCTTAGTTCAATCTCACAGTACAGACATTTGATAATTGCAAAGGGACACTGCTGCTCATGTAGCTGAAAGAGGAATCAAAGGCAGATCATTGAAAAAAATTTCTGTGGTGCATGTTGCAAAACTACATAAACAGAAAAAGGCAGCTGAATGTGACTCAATGATACCTCTCTTTCTTCATAAACAAAGTTCTCAGCGCAGTCTGGACACAACACAGGCCTTCGTTGACACTCCACAGTAGTGTGCGGTTCTAAGTGCCTCTTTCTCACCGACTGGTGACACTGTGGGCAAATAACTGTGGCAAACTGACACTGTGCCAAATGAGTCTGCAAGGAAAACAATACATTCAATTAATAGCATTGATGTTACTACGCTGCAAGACAGTTCGTGTGTGTAACCATTTAATTTCAGCCCAAAACAGAGACATGTTATGAACTGTCAAGCTATCTATTCCTCAATAGTTAATTATTTCATAAGACACTGGATTGGCAATGTCTTCAAGCATGCTGAGCTTCACATCAAATCAAGATGTGCACAGTCATCACTCATCACTAAACTGAAACATGACTGGGAGCACAAAGAAATGATAGGAGGTTTTATAGAAAGAAAGCCTGTATTGGCTCCTGCATTTAACCCATCCCCTGGGGGTGGGTTGCCATGCAAGGCGCCCGCGGAGCTAGAAGTGTGTTACACAAGGACACACCCTGGTGAGTTTGAACATGTGACCTCCTGCCTCCCAAGCCAATTCTCTAGCCACTGAGCTACCAGGCCACTTGTTGACGGGAGAAAAAAATGAGCTGCAAGATTCTCTTAATAAAGCAGGATTTTTTCTATTTCAGACTAAAATCAGCACTTTACAAAAATTACACCGACTGTTTTCAATTCTCACCTCTAACTGGCGAAGCTCCATTTTCTCAGAGCAGTCGGCGTTTGGACAGCGAACAGTGAGTGAAAGAATCTCCCGTTTGGCAAAGTTATCAGGAAACAGCTGGTCTTCTAAAAGCATTTCATTGTCCACAGGGCAGCGCTGTCCTGCATCACTGTGTGAAAACATGAGAAGAAGCACGCGTTTTTATGGAGAGCTATTTACACCTCAGAAATCTAACAATTCCAAGTAGCAATAGACGTTAGACTAATCGTTTTTTGGGAGTTTTCAATGCTATGAAACTGATGTTAGCGGATTTGAAAAGCGAATTAGAGTTAATTTTTATACGGAGAACGACACAACAGCATACCGAAGAGACTTCTCAATGCAGTTCTTGCAGAAACGGTGACCGCATGGTGTTTGAATGGCGTTCCTTAGAGCCATGAGGCAGATGGGGCACTCGTATTTACTCTCCAGTGGCGGGTCAAACTCCACGTCGTAGCCCTGGACGGGTGCGATCTGGAGACTAGGGGATGTGCTGCTCATAAAGGTGGCAGGATTCTCTGAAGGGCTGAGGAGGGAATCCCGCTCCTTCTCCATCATGGCCAAGGCACAGTCCGACAGCTCTCCGTCATAGCTGTCCTCCTCCAAACGGCTTCCGTAGCACGCCATCTGTGGACAATGGCACAAATAAGTGCGATGTACATTAAAAAGCATTATCTTATATGGTGCCACGTCAAAACAATGTAGGGCACCTGAATAGGTTTCCAACTTAGGCAAGGGCAGGTTATGATGTGCCTTCATCTGGTACTTAGTTTTGATTCGCAGAATCTGAAATTATTAATGTGTTTCCAATAAACGTCCCTTGACTTGGACAATACTTTTCTACCGGGCTGCAGTGGATTTATCAAAATATGCTTCTGCCTGTTCCGCGTGACACCATTAGGACTTCAAATAAAACAACTTCTGTAGTATGATCAGATGACGTCATTCAAACGTAAACACTCGAGACCGTGATTCAGCTGAATTCAATGTGAAAATGACCAATAAAGTCTTCCTTTCTCTCGTGACCCGCGTGGTTCTCACGTTTTACTGTACCTGCATTTAGAGTCGATCAGCTCTGCCGTAAAGACGTTCAGACCGTCAGAAATCAATAACAACCATTTCCACCGGTCAGTGCGTTATTTTCCGAGGTGTTTGCAGTTGCATTACGAGCACATCACACAGCTCAAATCAGGGTGGTGGCGAGTGTAGTTTTGACACTACGTGTCCAGCATGTGTAACACGCGAAGCGCCGTTACACTGGGCGTTACACTGCCCTAACGCTCTGCTAGCGAGGTAACGGCGACCGCCTCCGTTTGTGGAGCAGCCCAGTGCTTTGGCCGACACCGAGTCGCTGTGGACGTTTAGCCTGCGCCAGAGAAATGACAGCTAAAGCCCCGCAAAGACCACGTTAACCTTCGACGGCGGAGCGTGTGCTGGAGCAGTCATGCCTCTGGATGCGGAACTGTAACTTCGACTCTGCTTAAAAGCGAATAAAAACGGATACTGACCGGAAGGCGAACCGCAAACACGCGTCTTCGTCAGCAAAGCAGCAACAAGACCCTGACTATAATCAGAAAGTATTTATACTGTGCATCAACCTCCTATTGCAAAACTTCCAGAACTTTTCGTCTTACAATTTCCCGTGTTTTTTTTTCTAAACGTCATCGAGACTACTTCTTGAGTTGGCGCCGGGCGAGGCGCGCGCAGCGCCCCCGCGCGGCGGGAGGCCGGCTCCTCCTGCCACAGCGCAAAAGAAGACAAAGATGGCGGACATCAGGAAAATCTGTCCTGAGTCTGTGCCCTGCCGTGTCAGCTGCATGGGAAGACTGGCATTTCATGGAAAACTTCTCATCCTTCTCTGCATACTCATAGTGGATTCCGGGGGAGCTACGACCCACTGGGTTGTCACAGAGGATGGGAAAATCCAACAGCAAGTATGCCAGTTAGCTAGCTCATACCTATGCTAACCGCAGTTGTTAGCCTGTACAGCTAGCTATTGCTGTACTGTGCTGAGTATTGTTGACGTAATTGGTATTTTATGTAAATTCAATATCCCAACACCAGAAATCTTACTGTATATTGTAAAAACATTGTTTAGCTCTATCGGCTAGCTTAACCCAGCTAACATTATCTAACGTTAGGTGTTTAAGGTCAAGATGATCAACACATTTCAGGTCTCTGTCACCGTTTGTTCGTTATGACGTGTTCAACGTGTTGTTGATTGGTGACAGCTGTCAATAAGCGGATACCTTAATTTAGAGAACGTTAGTGAATTTATTTGAGAGGGTTTGTGGTTTTAATGATGAGTTTGCACATCTGGAACGATCGACACAGAGCATGATTCAGCAGAGCACCACATATAACGTCCTCACATAACGTCCTGACGGTGAATAACACGTACTGTAATTACACAACACCAAATAACAAACGTCTCATTGTTTGTGTTTTAGGTTGATTCTCCCTTAAATCTAAAGCATCCACATGACGTTGTGATCTTCATGAGGCAAGAGACTCGTGTTAACTACCTCAAGAAGCTTGAGGTGTGTGAGGCTTTTCTTTTATCAGTATGATGAGCAAACATGCTGTCAGACTGGATTTACCAGATAGATTTTATTGCTTTTTTTTAAAACCCCTGTGAACTCAATTTCTTGTCCATTACCGTGTTCTCTGCTTGATTGTTGAGCAGAAGCAGCTAGTTGCACAGAAGATTCACATTGAGGAGAATGAGGATAGAGACACAGGCCTGGAGCAGAGACACTACAAAGAAGATGCGGACTGTGTCATGGCTAAGGTACCGCTGGGGGACCTGGACCTGTATGATGGTACTTACGTTTCCTTGGAAAGCAAAGAGATCAGGTAAGTTGTCCTTTAAAGTTATATGCAGTTTAACGATGATTGTGATGATTATGATGACATCGATCAGATTGTCTTGGTTTTTAAAGACAATGTTTACCTGTGTTATTTGTAGCCCAGAGGACTATGTGGATTCCCAGTCGGCTTTGCCTCCTGACCTAGAAAAGCCTGATTGTGCAAAAGTGTTTGAACTACCTTATAGTATACACGCCTTCCAACATCTTAGGGTGAGTACAGGTTAAATTTGTCAAGACTTTGTTCAGGAAGTTTTTTATTGTGTTTGTTAGAGTCCTACTTTGGATAGAGTTCAGTACTGTTATTGTAATATGTAAGTTTTTATTACATATATGCAACTAGTGATAATAATTAATCATTAGCTATTAATGGCTGAAGAATCAGCCCACCTCCCAGGCTTCTGGCTATGACCAGTCATGTTCGCAGTAAGATAGTCAAAAACAAGTAAGCATTTCTGTTGAGTCATTCTCGTTCATTTTCAAATAAATATCTTGGAATGTTTTGCACTTCTCTTTTTGTAATTGTATAACTAATTATCTATGTCAGGGTGTGCAGGAGAGGGCAAACCTGACCTCCCCACTTCTTTCAAAGGAGGATCCCATATTTAGTTCACTGTCTCACAAGCTGGGCCACAGTGTTGATGAGGTGGGCCATCACATCCATCAAGGTTTACTGAGGGTAAGAGACATCTGTTTAATAATCTATCAGAAAATAGCACAGGGCCAAAGCACAGGAGCGTGTTAAGCACATATTGAATAGGGTGATTGTGTATGTTTTTATGGTTTGTTCCAGAATTCCTCATCCTGGGTGCTGTACAACTTGGCATCGTTTTATTGGCGTATGAAAAACGACCCTCAGAGGGCAATGGACTGCGTGGTGCGAGCTCTGCATTTCTCCCCAAGGTACTGTTTTGACTGTCAGAATGGAGCAGCACATTTTATTCCCTTTAGACTGCATGTATGTTTGTAGGATAAGTTGGAATTAAATTGCAACTGAAAATCACCTTCTAAAACTGGTTTCTCTGTGTTTTTTTTTCTACCTTTTATCCAGTTTTCATTATAATTGCTCACGTTTCATGACATTACCTAAATTGTTCTGTTGTATGTACAGGCAGGACAAGGATGTAGCCTTGGTAAACATGGCGAACATCCTGCACCGAGCCCATTTCTCAGCAGATGCTGCAATTCTCGCCCACGCTGCCCTGGACCTCACCTCAGACCTCTTTACCAGCCACTACACCTTAGGCAACATTTATGCTGTAAGTCAAAAACATTCAACTTCAGCTAACTACGTGGTATGGTGGTAACAAATCGGGTTCCACTATCAATCATTCCTTGAACTTAAACTATTAACATTTTTTTGGTGCCCGTGTGTTTTGAAATGAGTCTGTCTTGGACATCTGTTCCATCCATTATGACCGTGTCTCCTCTTCTATCACTGTGGATCAGATGCTTGGCGAGTACAACCACTCAGTGCTGTGTTATGAGCAGGCACTGCAAGCCCAGCCTGCCTTTGAGCAAGCCCTAAGGAGGAAGCATGCCGTGCTCTGTCAACAGAAGCTGGAGCAGCGTCTGGAAGCCCAACACAGGTGGGCGAGCACTTTAACACACAGATACTATAATAATATCAGATACACTGCATCTCAAAATTATTCATAATCTTCTATTAACATTTCCTATATAATATTTATATAATATAGTCGTATAATCAACAGCCTCTTATATTTCTAAACCTGTCTTTAGAGGCTTGTCAGACAAAGTGACAAGCCTCCGTATTTCTGCACGTGTCTAACTTTGAAGAATTGTAATGAAATCCACAAAAGTATACGTTCTCTTTTGCTACGTTGTCGTTAAACCTGCACCTCTCCGCAAGCAGAAAAGTGCTGCCACAAAGCAATCGTTTTCCTCAAAGATGCAGACTGGCTATTCTGGCAGATACTTTAGACTTCTGCCAACTGTCTTGTGTTTCCATTCCACCTTTTTGCTGTATTTGTAGATCCCTGCAGCGGACGCTGAATGAGCTGAAGGAGTACCAGAAGCAGCACGATCACTACCTCCGCCAGCAGGAGGCACTGGATAAACACAAGCTTCTGCAGGAAGAGCAGATCCTGCACAACATTATCCATGAGACCCAGATGGCCAAGGAAGCACAGCTTGGTGAGGTGCCACACACAGCAACTAGACATTTACAACAGTCATGAGGTGAACAAGTAGTCTAAACCCCGACTCACTGTGTATTCAGTATGTTGTGTTCTCAACTAAAGCAAAGCTAATCAGCTCAGCTGTTAACAAAGAATACATTAAGCAGCATTAATGCAGTACTTGTGATTTTACATTATCAGCATCAAGCAGATCCTCACTGTTGTTGTGTTTTTAATGTGCTCTAGGGAATCATCAGATGTGTCGTCTGGGTCGGCAGCAGCACAGTCTGTACTGTCCTTATGACTTGCCTGTGCGCTACCACAGGGGAGATCTCTTTGAACAAGTCCACTATGTCCAAGTGAGTCATTGACATATAATATAACTTGGCGCATTTCTTTAAAGGTTCATAGCGCAGTTCCCCACAGAGTGAATTCAAGAAACAATGCACTATTGAGAACACGCAACTCTACATTTAGTTGATATTAATCAATAGAAGCAATAAAAATGTGTTCCCTCCAGGTTCTGGTTCTCACTGTTTTCCATTTTGTCTCCTGGTTCATAGTTTGGAGAGGAGGTGTCTGTGGCATCCAGCGTGGCGCTTGTTTCAGAACGAAACTCAAACCAGACAGTAGCCAGTCCTGCGCTCCATTTCTCTGTGTCCGGAGATCAGGACCCTGCTGCTGCTCTGTGGGGCAGCCACCAGGACACACAGGCAAGAGGAGAGGCCTACATGCAGACATGTGACTTGATACAGGAGGGATAAGTTAAGCCTTTGTGATGTAGTGCAGTCCAATGCTGTTTTAGCGCAACTTGTATATTCTTAATGACACCAACATTGGATCATAGTGGGAACTTTTGAGTTTGTTCTTCCAAACCAACACTAAGACTCAGCTGCAGTGTCAACCTAGCATGACAAAACTGGTTTACTTAATTCCAATATTTGCATAATCATCTATGTTCATAAGTGGGTGCAGCTCTAATTAAATGTATGATTTTGTTTCAGGGCATAAAGAAAATGCTGTGGCCTCAGAGGACTGAATGCTCCCATACATACCCGAGTGTTCCCACTGCTCACCTTTTGCCAACCTACTACATTTCACCTGAAACACAGGGTTCCAGGTCAGCACTGATCCCTAATGGGGCTGTATTGTGAGTGAAACAGGGCTGAACTGTGAGGTAACTATGTCTAATTGTCTACATTCAGCTCTGTGACAACTCTCCTCTATGGGAAGAGCAGTTCTACTCAGACAGCAGCTCAGCCAGACTGTGGCCCCACCTCTCAACCATATCCAACCCTCCTGCCTGCTTCTCTAGACTGGTCACTGGAGGAAAAGGATTTACCAGATCCATTTTCAACGCAGGTATCTCATTGTTTACTTATGTGTAAATATGAGGGTTGTGAACTAGAGAATTATTCAGATGTACAACAGGTGCAGTGACTTTGTACAATAAAGGGTTCTGTTTGGAATGTGGACTGTAGAAAAGAAATAATAAGTAAATAAATGTAGTAAATGTAAATAAGAAATGAGAAATGGTGCTTTATGATTTCAGATACTGCAGGTGCGCAGTGGAGGATGGACTTTGGAGCAGACTGGTTCCAAAATAGCTCACGCTATGAAACAAGTGAGAGAGTCTCTTTGTACAGTGTAAAATCCTCACCCTTATTAAACTGAGTTGGGATGATTAAACTCTGGCATTCCTGAAATCAAGTTTCTTTAAAGGGATCTTAAGTAATTAGAGATAAAAGCCGTTTGTTTATGTGTACATAGGCCACTACGCCACGCTGGCAGCTCCACAGTGAGGCAGCTCTGTTCTGGCAGGCAAAAGGCAACGGCACCCGTGCCCTGCAGTGCCTGCGCCACATGCTGAGTGCAGTGCCACCATCTCACCGCCATTTGCCCCTCACCAATGCTGCTAACCTGCTGCTGCACCACGGCTTGACCACCCACGCGCAAACACTGCTAGAGCACGCACTGGCGCTCAATGCGTCAGAGGTAACTGACTGTTGAGCTTTTGTAGCAGGTATATGTTGGAACTGTGAATTCTCACGTGTCCATCGGCTCATGTTTTCCTCTTGCTCTGGTTTTCCTCCCCCAGCCACACACCCTGCTCAGCCTGGTGAACGTGCAGTTGGCTCAGGGCAATGTGACGGGTGCTCTGGCCTTGTTCCGCCACATTCTGGTCATGGCCCTTTCTTCTTCCTCTTCCTTTGAATCTTTTGCTGGGTGTGAGCAGTGTCGCACAACGCTACCCCTGCTGCGTTGTTTGCAGTTCTACCCCTCTCTCTACAATCTTTCCCACCGGCAGCCCTGTCCAGGTGAGTAAGTGAAATGCGCAGGCTCCAGGTAAAATCTTGATCCAGCAGCTGTGAGAGACAAGTAGTGTGTTGTGCTTCTGATGTGAACATAGTCGGTAGCTTCTGCTTTATTCATATCAGTGGGAGTGAAGAAAAAAATGCTTTGAAGTGAGGAAATTTTGCCACTCAATAATTTAAGCAGCAGAAAATAACTGATGCCAAATTTAGAAAGGTCTATTTTTTACTCTGTAAGGCTAAATATTGCTCCCATAAATCTGAGCATTTGAGGTCACACAAGCACTTATGCAAGAGACACACACCTTCATTTGGGGCAACAGTTGAACTATAGACCAATATGTTGTGTTACTACAATGTGAGTGTCACTGTAAGCTTTGACTTGTGTTAATGCAGTGGGTGCTGCTTGCATGCCGGAGGAGGATCTTGGTTTACACCTAGAAGAATGGGAGGTTAGCGAGGAAAAGCAGGATGCTCTGTCTGCTTCTGCCATGGAGGATTCCTTACATTTTAAGAGTAAGAAGTTATTCTTACGTTGTGATGTATTCATATCTGGGTTGCGTGTTCCCTCAACATTCAGGTTTGCATTTCTAAAAGCAGCCCTGCCTAAAGTTTCTGTCTTTTCTTTGCCATCCCTACATTCAGAGGTCGTCTTGGACAGTAATGGTTCAGGTCAAGCAGCTGTGCAGCAGCAGGCGTCTTTGTCTGCCTCAGGAATGGATGAAATGGTGAACTCGTTTGGAGGTGGAGTAGTCGAAGTGGAGGAGGAGTGGCAGCTGAAAGAGGACATCATGGGAGCTTTTGAGGGAGCCTTGGATGTTGGAGGCAAACGCGGCGACCTGCGAGGTATCCGGGTGCTAAACGATGACCGGGCAATGGGTGGCCGGGCCAGCGGTGGGCCCTGCTTTGGAAACTGTGAGGATGACGAGGGAGCAGAGTGGGTAAGTATGCAAGCTCTTACTAGAGAACTGAGCAATCGTCAAATTGACATGAATGAAACTGATGCACACAAACTGAATGCTGCTGGTCACCAGATCACATTTCAGGTCAAACGGGTCAGGAAGGCCAAGGTGGATGGAGTCGAACATATTGCTGGTTCTGATACCAGCCAGACTGAATCACCTGGAGGACACTCTGTGCTGGAAATCAGTGGGCCTACCATCCCATCACCTGGACCCTCAGGTACCACATAGAACCATATATACATATACATACAGGAAGACCTTGAGGTCAAACTGCCTCATGGTTTGTGTTCATGAGCAGGTTGCTGGAGGGATTACACAAGTCTTGGCTGGCCAGGGCCGGAGGAATGCCAGAGGACAAGGAGGGTGGACCTCACCACTGTCGCTAGCACCTGGTTGGCTGTTTCTGCCAAGAACATTGAGTAAGATTGTCTGCTGACCTCGAAGTCACGCTTTTGTTAAGTTGCGTTGACTCAAATCTTTTCATGTCACTGTGTCTACAGTCATAGCTTGTTTTCTTGTTTTCGGTGCCAGTCACCTAGACAAGACGTTGGGTAGTTCTGTTGTAATTTTGCCAGTCTTTGAAATGTAGCATGTTTGTGTTTGACTGCTGAGTTTTCGGAAGCAGAGCAGAGGAATCGGAATACAAAGGCTTCCGCGTTGACGTTCTTACATACACCAAATCAGTGAAGACAATTTCTGATCTCTTGCTCTCTTTGCAGCATCACAGAGCACATAGACTTTGCCACTTTGCTCCAGGAGCCAGCTGCTGAACCGTTGTGCAATGCCAACCTAGCTGCCAGTATGCACACCCTCGACCACTTGTCTGGGGTGGCCAACCGTGCCGCCATTCATTATACTGGGGAGAGCCAACTGCGGGAGGTAGGCTGAGGCTGGAGCTGGTCCTGGTGCATAGACCATGTGAATAGATGATATGAGTTTCTTCTTGTCCACAGGTTCTGCAGAACCTTGGCAAAGACAAGTTCCCCCCTCAGTCCTTTGAGCAGGTGGGCACACGTATTGCTAAAGTCCTGGAGAAGGTAAGAAGCGCCGTCCTTAAAGGAAACTATACAGTGTGTCCCCGAGGATCATGGCTTTTGGGGGGGGTGGGGGTGTGGGTGGTGCCCCAAAACACTCACAAACACTTACAATTACAGTATAACAATACATTGTAACATCTAAACAATTACTGCGCAATAACTTAATAAATAGATGTACACTGAACTAAACACTGACCATCAGATTTATTTTAAAAAATCTTAAAAAAAAAAAAGAGCAAGAAAAGGTTAATTATTTAACATCAAGGGGGGCGGGGTGTTGTTGGGGTCGGGGCGCCCCCCCTAATATAATGGTAGGGGAAACACTGCTGTATCACTGACACCATGTGCTAGTGGATTTCTTTCTCTCAGTGATTTGAGATTTTGTTTTGCAGCCAACATTACATTAACTACTGTCACAAATGAAAAAATTGTATTTTAGTTTTATTCGCTTTTCACCACCACAGAATCTGATGAACACTATGATGTTTACTGTATTAAAACTTGTCTTTGTGAATCAATTATTCATGCTAACGACAAATACCGACAACACTCTATAATAACATTTTAACTGTGAATGTGTCTCCTTCCCAAAACCCTGGAACTGCAGAATCAGACATCGTGGGTATTATCCAGCATGGCTGCACTGTACTGGAGAGTCAAAGGTCAAGGCAAGAGAGCCATTGACTGCCTACGACAGGCTCTCAACTACGCCCCTCATCACATGAAGGCAAGGTGTTCCCACCACTTAACCATCAGTATTCCTGTTGATACGCTGAGGTAATCTGTCGTTATTCCTCTTCCTCAGGATGTGCCCCTCATCAGCTTGGCTAACATCTTCCAGAATGCTCGTCTTTGGGAGGACGCGCTCACAGTCGCCCGGATGGCAGTAGAGATCGCCCCACATTTCGTTGTGAACCACTTCACCCTCGCCAACATTTACATAGCGATGGTAATGACTGAGAACATTTAGTTTTACTGTTTGCTCATTATTTGTTTCTCTCCACTTCTAAAGTGTAACCAAGCGAAGGTTCAGGCAGGGTCTTGTTGAGTAGTGGTGGTTTGTTTTTAGACATGCTCTTGTGCTTGTGTCTGTGACGACAGGAGGAGTTTGAGAAAGCGATGCACTGGTATGAGTCTACGTTGAAGCTGCAGCCGGAGTTCGCCCCTGCTAAAGATCGTCTGAGAACCATTCAGTGCTACCTGCTCACCAAGAGGGAACGGCGTCAGCCCTGAACCACTCAACCTTCACTCACACACTCACAAATAAAAATCACACAGACGAGATACAGACGCACCTAAAGACCACAGGTAACTTGGATCAATCAGAAGTGTACAAAACCTAAATGTGGTCAAAGGTGGTGTTGGGAATCCTTTCGAGTTGCATTCAGATTCTGCGTATCAACTTCAGGTCTTATGGATTTCTGTTTTTGTTTCCTAATGCAAAACAAAAAAATCAGTAAAAAAGAATCTAAAACGTTCAAACAAGAAAAACATTTCCTCTTCCAATTTTAGGGACTTTCAGAGGTTTTATTATAATCAGCCAACTCTCATCACACCATTCATTTATCATGTTTCCTGAGTAATGGAGCTGTGACAGCTGTGGAAGGATCAGCTCTGCCTGTCCACTTGTCTGTGGTCGTCTTTGCTGTTCGTCGGGTCTCTTCCTGCTCTACTGAAGGAGTCTGACAGCCACCGCTGCTTATGACGCGTAAACCATAAGACATCAAACACAACATTTTGCATCAGTTCTGTGCTGCGTTAATATTTGGCAGCAAACTGTGTAGTTGTTTCTAAGCCAAACCTTTGCTGCTCCACCGTTCACACACCCCTGTAGCCTGTTATGCTAGTCATGCATGCTACCTTGTATCTAAACAGAAGACTCATGCAGCATTAGCTTCTTGGTCCAGACCCGGTAAGCAGAACCAAACTTTTTCTGGTGTTTGATTCTTTCCACTGTCGCCACCCAACCCTGGTTAAAGGTGGGGCGTCAACATGCATATAAAGCTCTGACTACCCACAGAATCAGGTTTGAAACGATTGGAAATGTTTTTTCTTCTAGCTTTGCTTGACTGGTTAAAATGAAAGGGCTTTAAAATAACGAGGTTATCCGCCTTCAATTCTTTTGGAATCTTGTGATGTTAGGCTCAAAATCCTGAAGGTGAATTAATTGCAACTGACCAATATGTGTCCTCATTGCTTCTGCTTCCTCAACTGGATGGGAATTCTCAGTTTGCACTTTTTTCTTTTATCATTCCTATTTATACGGGACCTACAAACTGTTAACTACAGAAGAGAACATTAAATATGCTATTACATTTGCTTCTTAACTTATGGAAGTCATTAGGGTGAAAAGGATTTGCCTTTGACCATCTATTTAAAAGTGAAATCTGTATTAATGTACAGTATTAAAGGCAAAGTGTCTATTTTTCCTTTCAGTCTGCATCAGTTCTTCAAACATCATATTTAAGTGAAAAACAACAACCACGAGTCTCCTTTTTTCTTATTTCAGAGTCAGCCTGAAGGTGTCGCTGTCTCACGTATTTTAAATTCACTCTCTCCCTCTGGAAGACGCCAATATAGTCTCTATCTGTATTAACTTAGTAACAAGAGGCAGCAAAGCTTTTCAAATGTCCTTAAAACAATCACACAATCAACAGCTGCATAAAGTGTGAACTTTATCCTGTGTGAATGAAACAGCAGCATCAGGTTCACTTCTCCTTTAACTCATGAGATGAAATCTGTCTCACTGCACCCTCCACACATTTATAGCTTTGTAAATGTTCCACAGTTTTACCAAATGAATGCGTTCACTACTAAACTAACCTTAGAAGTGAACACGTTGGACACTAATGCAGCGAGGTGACAAACACTGGCGGTGCATCCTTCAGTAGCGATGCCGCTCATTTAAAGTCAAGACATTCAGTACTTCATTTCATCTTGATCTATTACTTCACAGCTGAGGGAAACTAATTGTTTAGTGTGCGATCTGATTCTGACTCAGCCATTTTAATGTGTTTTACAATAAAAATGTCACTGGGTAAATGTAGGAGCCACAAATGAAAAGTGAAATGTCTGTTCAAATGTGTTCATGTGACTTTGTCCACTCGCACCAAAAGGTGCACCCACGTCGAATCCCAGTGAAACAGCGCTTTTTTTTTACTGTCCTTTTAATTACAAGATCTAAAAATGGCTCAAGCGCAGCTGCTATATTTAGAATCCTGTAAAGCAAGAAGATGGTGGCGGAGGAGCCGTATGCACACACTCACAGAAACACAAGCACAACCCTCGAGAGGGCAGATCTGCAGCGGCTCCTGTCTCCCTCCCTCCCTCCCTCCCTCCCTCCCTCAGAGTCACTGCTAATGGACATTATTTATTGTCAGGCCCTGGGTCTATTCCCGAGCAGCCGGACCCACTCCCACTTCTGTTTGGGAATGTTTCTCAATGAATAATTGACTGCGGTGGTATTTTTGACCAGCCCTGTCTTGGGTGCAGCATATAAATAGCTCATGTGCAGCAAAGCGTGTATGGATTTGTCAGGGGCATTAGGCATGGGAGTAGGAGCCCTGTTATGTAATAGGCATGTGAGCTGGCACCACAGAGACGCTGCATTGAATGGGTGTGTGTGTGACGCTCTGTTCCCATTCAGTGTTTTCACAGCGATACTATACTGGCCGTGAGTCCTTTGTTAAGTCTGCAGCATCTGAGGCAGCTGACTCTGTTCCAGCGTTAGCTAAACATGAACTTATGTGGCATTTAGGCATTTTATTACCTCTTGGTTTTAATAGAAATGTGCATAAATGAGCAGTAGTTGTGTTAAATGTTCATTAAATCGTCGCTTTGGTCGAGCCGCACGGTCCTGGACGTGTAGAATCAGTGTATTGTTTAGTTGCATGATGCTGGTGCAGCAAATCTCTGTGTTCATGTTCAACAGCCGCTGATGATGCTGTTTATAACATGTGGCACTAATCTGATGTGCGTCTCAGCTGCTGCTGATAATAGGCTCATGTTGTAAAGAGCTACAGCGGACGCCAAAACCAACCCAACACTGTTTCTTATCGCTGCTATTTTTACTGATGTAATTTAGTATTAATATATTCAAAATTGCAGTTCTTGCAACTCGAATATGCTGACAAGTCGTTTCATGTTGCAGAACACTGGAACATTTGGCAGCGTTTGGAGATTTCATTTGTTCTGATGCTAAACTTTTGATGTTGAGATGTATTATTGCACCTCACAGTATGGAGATATATTTGGCTCAGCGCTGCTGAATATAGTAGCACTGAATGGATGCTGCATGATATTATATAATAGTGACTTTCCTACATGGACATGAAAGGAGAAAGCTATTTTAAAGTCACAGTGATGTAAGAGAGGATCAAGATTTCAGCGCACAAGAAAGAAAGTTTATTTCAATGAGGCTGTTTCTTACGCACACATTTGTGTGTGCGTTGTCGTACGATGCCTGTTGGACTGTAACATCTCACCCGATGTGGTAGTAGAGAACTAGACATCACCTGTGACAGGACACGTGATATGTTGAAGTAGAAATGCATTGATGAATCTAAATAATACACAAGCATAAGCAGGGATACGGAAAATAACAAACCCTTCACGTGGCATCTTCCTGTTGCATGTCTCGTCTGGGCCTCGTGATGCTTTTCACTCAGACTTAGTCACCTTCCATTCACAAACCTTCAGATCCCCAACTAACCTAGAATCAAAACATCCGCGCGATGCACAACCAATGTTTTGCTGCCTTCGCATCTGGATCTGCGGTGGAGCAGCATCAGTACCATGGACAGCTCCGACTGAAGCGCTGTCATACAGAAGAATAACAGCACCCATTGAGAAGGAAAGCTGGAGAACAAGCGATGCAGAAACACGTGGGTCACACAGGCAGCACACATGCATTCTTTGATTTGTCCTCTGTGGAGGTGGAGCAGACTCAAGGGTCCAGGTTCTGTTCTGGACCCACTGGACCCACTATGTGTCAAACTAGCCACAGAAATTTGGTGATGACTTAGAGGCTGCCACGTCAGCAGGTGAACGGCTGATACAGACGACGGAACACGAGTTCTGAATTTGATCCTGGCTCCTGAGTCCATCTGTGTCTGAGCCTTATTCCTTTGTTGAAATATTGAACATAACACATTATTAAACAGCCCGCACATTTATTCTAGACACAGATCTCACTTACATCAATACAGAAGTAATTTATTATCACTATATGAATGCAAAAATGTAATAATTCCTTAATTCCAGCTGTGTTTCTTTTCGAAATGTAACGAATGAATCGCCGAACGACACGCGAGCGTCACATGTTTTGCCATGAAGCTCCTCAGGTTCCGTCTGTAATGAATGAGGCAGCGGTTCATTCTTAAAGAGATGCATTGATGAAATAAGACTCGGGGATTATTTTGATGCCGCGGAACCGGATCCGGGCCGTTGTTCTCCTGGACCCGTCCCGTGTTTATGTTGTGCCTCTCGTACAGTAGTAGACTACCTTGAGCAGAGAAACCCGCAGCGACAGCCGCGTTGAGTGTGGGAGTTAAAAATAGCATCAGCGCTCGGCCAAGCTCCGCGCCGTTACTACGCGTTTCAGCATTCTGCCCTGCGCGGGGGGAGCGTGCGGGACCGACACCGCGCTGCGGAGCAGCCTCTGCCGCTCTGCATCAGCACTCGGCTTCTGCTGCTGGAGGCGGAAGCAGCCCGGAGTCTCCTCATGCGGGATGATGTTGGGAAAAGTTAAATAAACGCCCTCTTCGGACGAGTCGCCGTGGCTTTGCCTCATGACCAGTGCGTGCGTGCGTGTGTGTGTGTGTGTGTGTGTGTGTCAGCCATTGTCTTAGCTCACAGACAATAAAGAGGTCTTTCACATACAGCCACAAATCAATTCCCGGTTCGGAGGAGGAGGCGCCGCCTTCTCCGACTCATCCTCGCCTATTTTACATCTTCACCGAATGTTTCATGAACCTTTACTGGTTTTTAGCCACAGTCTACGAGGCTCCTGCTTCCACCTTCAAAGTGGGAGATTCTCCACCTGACGTCAATGCCTGGTGACTGACGCAGCCCCCAGGAGGAGGACGCGTGCCTCAGTTTTCCATTTCTCAAATATAAAACACGGGTGTAACGTGTAAACGAACGACGGCATTGTGGAATCGTTGGAGTTGGACTGGATCATTAAATCATAAATGAACACGAGCCAAATGCTGCTCATCTTTCACCATTTCCGTGCAGTTTTCCACATGCATCATTATTAAGGGAAGTGCTGCTGTGCACGCGCATCTACCGTGCAGGGAGGGGAGGGCGGGAGCTCGCGCTGGTTCTGAAACGCTGCACGCTCGAAATTCCTCCAAGGAACCTCTGCGAGCTTTTCTTTTTTCATCACGCGCGAGCTAAAAATAGAAACGGGGTTGGATCGTGATCCAGAAATAGATAGGGGGCATCACTCCTATAAAAGGCACCATTCAAGAGTACAGTGTGTGCACAGGTTCAAGAAGCGAAACGCCGGCGCACGTTTGTGGGGAAACAGCTTTTATTGTCCGTTTGTTTCCGAGACTTCCCGTGTTTTCAAGGAGGCTCCGCTGCTTCACGGGTGAGTTGAGCAAACCTCTCTCCTCTGCACCTGTTTCCCGTTTCCCTCCGAGGCTTTGTTGTGCGGAGACCGAGCTCCTGCGTGTGCGGACGGAGACGCGCTGCCGTTCGTGGTTCCGTTCGTTTGCTCCACGCATGAAGGGCTCAGAGCAGAGGGAATCACCCTGGGTTCTGGTCGAGCACGGCGTTCGGCAGCTCGTCCTCCCGTCGTTATCACCGCGACTGCTGCTTTATGACGCGAAGGCCTGAGATTCTGAGGTTTTGTGGTTTTTTGGAGTTGGAAATGATTTTGCGGGGAGCTGTCCACGAGCCGCGGTGCTGAAGTGCTTTCAAACGAGCTGCGCTCTTTCACAGCGCCCAAGTTTGACGCACCGCCGCTCACACCGCT
Organism: Betta splendens; assembly: GCF_900634795.4. Lineage (NCBI taxonomy): Eukaryota > Metazoa > Chordata > Actinopteri > Anabantiformes > Osphronemidae > Betta > Betta splendens. The sequence continues at coordinate 1,404,794 of NC_040883.2, read as the reverse complement.
GGGTGCGTTTGTAGTAAACCGCTGCAAAGCGCCGTCGCCTCACATTTGGGTGATTTTTACGCAGAAGCCGGATCCCGAGCAGCCTCGGCGCCTCGTCGCGTCACCGGGACCGTTCCCGACGCCTTTCCGTCGCTGTTTGCAGCGTTTTCGCCGTTTGTGCGCGACGAGCCTCGAGTCGTGACTGCTAAAAGTGAGTAAGGCGCGTGCTGCGTCAGTGGCGTCTGGCTCCGGTGCGCTCGAGACAGATGGGGGGAATCGTGACAGGCTGCGAGACGCGACCACGAGCGAAGAGCTGCACGGCCCAATGAAAACCGAGCGAGGGTGGGGCCCCTGCTTCGGCAGCTCGAGGTTTGGAGCCAAATTAACCCTTTGCAAATAAAGAAAACTTTACTATAAATGAACGCAGAGGCACCGGTCGCTGTCAACTGGTGTTTTTCCAGCGGGTGAAGGTGAGGAACGGTCAAAGACACGTCGGATCAGGATGTTGCACGTGCTGCTGGCTGCTGCTCGTTCGCCCATTAAAGTGGCGCTCTGCTGGATCCTAGGGGGGGATAATGAGTGTCAGGTGCTCTGGCCTCCTGCTTAGGTGCTCCTTCCCTTCGCTGCGCCATTGGTAGATCATGAGCGGTGCTGTCCAATGAGATCGCGGCCATCCCTCTGCTGCGCGTTGAAGTCTAGAACGGCGATGAGATGCCGCCTCTCCTCATCGCCGCTCTTTTTAATAACAAGGCTGCGTGTTGCTGCAAAGCAATGTCCAGTTCTAGTGGTTTCCAGTCGGTAGCTTCAGCAGAGGAGGGCGAGGAGCCGAACAAAGCGTCCGACTGCGCATAAACACCCCGACGCACAGCGCGTGTCAAGAGAACACTTGGAGAACGAAGACTCCGAGGAGTCGTGGAGTGGACGTGGGTCCGGGAGCTGAAGCAGATGTCCGTCACGAATCTTTTTGCGGTCTGGGCTTGCTGTGAATACGTGAATGGGAAGCCCTTACCCCAAAAAGCATTTGTGGGGGGACGTGAGCGTCGTTCGCGTTGCTGGGACTGAGCTGTCACACACACACACACACACACACACACACACACACACACACACACACACACACACACACACACACACACACACACAGATGACATGGTGCTCAACGTCAGCAGCGATGTGATGTCACACATTCAGTTGGACTTAAATATTAATCACGTGCCTCTCCAGCTGTGATGCATAACGAAGTGAGTGAGGTCACAGGTCACAAAGCAAAAACACACCTGTCCCCCCCCCCCCCCCACACACACACACACACACACAGGCCTGTTATGCTTGATGCCTAATTACACACTGTGCTTCTTTCTACTGTTCTATGAATAAATATTAATAAAGCGTGGGAGGTTTCATGTCACTGTTCTATACAGATGATTGTGAGTGGCGCCTTTTTAGGATCCTGTGTTTAGACGGACGGTGAATGTCGGACACAAACATGAAGAAATCAGATTTTACTGTAAAGCAGTAACTTGTCAACGCATGTTAAAGATGGTTTGTTACGTTTTCATTTTTTCTTACTACAGGATTTATTTTGAGTCCAGACATAAAGAAATCATTTGGTTGCTGGAAAAACCGTTTTTTCACTTTGCATTTTTAATCATCTTTTCGCACACACCTTATAAAGAACCCTATGTGTGTGTGTAGCAGAGCCCGCGGGGCTCCAACAAATGTAAATGGGCTCTGGGGTCCAGAGGACCCCTGTTTGCTTCATGCTTCCTCTCGTTACACTCACCGTCCTCTGGTCCAGTCAGTTCTTACCCAAAGCAGGAGCTAATAAAAATCAACCACACAAAGCAGCAATCACACTTTTCCCACATGTGCTCCTTTTTCCTGGTTTTGATCTAACTCTGCTCGTTTGTGTTTTGAACTCAGGTCCGCTCACTGTGCGCTGGGAGGCGGCAGCACTGGAAGCACACGGAGCTCAGGAGGTGGAGGGGAGGAAACAGGGGTTAAAGGGAAGTAAACAAGAGTCTGTCGTGCTCAGCACAAGCACTGCTGTGAACGTGACCCCCTCCCACTAACAGCTGGTATTATCAATCACCACAGGCCACTGGAAAATAAATGCAGCGCTCACTAGTTCAGGCTCAGCAGTGAAACAAGGAGGAGGCGTCACATCCTCAACGTAGCTGAAACAAATAAATATATGAGTGGAATGTGCAGACGCTTCAGAGGCAGAGGCCTCTGTAACGCTGATCCTCCTGCTCTGCCGCCTTTCATTAAACACCATTCAGCACCAGACTGTGTGCAGATTATTGGACCCGATCATCCACTCCGCATTATGACGTCTTTAAAACAGCTTTTGAACTTTTCTCAGTTCATACAAATGTTTCTTCTGAAAATCTGCCACTGACATAAACGTTCCACTCATGGGTCTGAACCGTAACCCTGGGGTCCACGGGGACGTCCCCGAGCAGGAGTCCCCCCTTGGCTGCGGTGGAGACACGCGGCAGCAGCGCGTGGAGCAGGTGGTGAGAGCGAGAGCTGGTTTCTCCTCACTGCTGAAAATTAACTAGATCACCTGTCTGAAGGAGAAGGTGCAAGTTACACAATAGGCAGGAGACACGCAGGTAGAGGCCTGGCTCTGCACGTCGCCCGTTTCCAGCTTCTGGCTTTGGAAAATGTGGGAAAATACTGTTTTCCAAAAATAATAGTTTTGGAAACACACACAGTTTACATTCGTATAGTAAAAAAGATTTTTGTTTTTGGGGGTTTAAATTTTAGATAAGTCTTTGCACTTGGATCAAGTGTGTGTGTGTGTGTGTGTGTGTGTGTGTGTGTGTGTGTGTGTGTGTAAGAGAGAGAGAGAGAGAAAGAGACAGACAACATAATCAATACAAATGTTCCTGTGGTTATTGGTAAAACACAGCCTAATAATTATTATTAATAATAATAATAATAATAATAATAATAATAATAATAATAATAATAATAATAATAATAATAATAATAATAATAATAATCATTGATACAGTAGAGGCTCAATCCACATGATACTTTTGCTTCAGAGTCTGAAGCACAAATGTCGCCCAGCGCCGCTCACGCCAACATGATCTGCTGCTCAAAGGCACAAACGCTTTACCTGAAATCCTCCAGCTTTAGATGGAAACCAGCTCATGAAGCCTGAGACATTTTCACTAACATTAATTAAACGTGAAGCTGCTCCCATTTTTCCTCTGCAACAGTTTGGAGCTTCACAATCACAGATCAGCATTCACTGCTCTGTGTTTGTCAGAAGGTCCTGTTTCTGTCCTGAGAGGACAAAGAGCCGTGTGCACAAACCACCGCCACCTCAGACATAGTGTGTGTGTGTGTGTGTGTGTGTGTGTGTGTGTGTGTCCTGTTCTATAGTTTGTTTTATTTCATAAGAATTCTAAAATGTAAATGTGCTGTATTTAAATTTGATCTTATTCTATCTCGTTTTGTTAAATTCGTGAGAAGCCTGTGATTCTAACGTCAACATGAAGACTGCCAAACAAAAGGCAAAGTGTGGTTTAAAAATGAATCTTAGGGTTTTGTCTGAAAATGGTGGAATGTTTTAATGGTGATAATAGTAACAATAAATATGGAATTTAACCGTGTGTGTATGTGTGTGTGTTCTTTCTGGACGTAGAGGTGTGTGTTTCAGCTTTAATGTTTTTTTTTACATTTGTAAAGCAGCTCAGATTTTTTATTCAATAAAATCAAAGTCAAATCTTGTGTCCTTACATGTGTTTTTCCAGGTGTTTAAATCTGTTTCTTCGAGTTTTATTTTGCAGCTTTGAGTCAAACCTTACGTGTTTTTGCATTTATAATTGTGTCGCAGCTGTTTCTTGCTGCACGGAGCTCCATCAGGACGACGTCCTTTCTGAAGACGCATATTTGGGAAATGACAACAGAGCTGAAAATGGAAGTGACTGCAACATAACAATAACAAAATAATAACACACGGAACCAAACATTCTCTGTTGGAAGTGATGCACAGCATTTCCTGTGTGTATGTGTTTGACCATCATCCTGTAAAATCCACAAAAGACAATTTGGAGTATTTGTAATATTCTTGGTTGAAATATTTCTGCTATTAGGTCTTCTTTCGTTCTCAGGATGAACAGTCAATGAGGTGACGTGGTGCTTTGAGTTGTGAGACTAAAAGGGCTCCATTTATTTTTAATGCTGAAACACGAACTACCTGTTTATTGTTTAAGGTCAGAACTTTCTCTCTCGCTCGTCTCACACTCATTCACACGTGGACCAGAACTACTGGACCCACCTGCAGCCTCTCGTGGTCCATTCATGTTCCAGATGATGCTTTAATCCAAATTTCATTCAGTCATTTCATTCCTTTGGAAGCTTAGAGCCAACAGTTGAGACTCCTGTTTACCATTGCTGCATCTCTATTTTTAGATGCAATGCTCTTATGTAACGTACGCTCTCACATTATGGACCACTGCTGTCTGCTCCACTTGGCTGAACTGTGTTCTTCGTATGTGTGTGTCTGTATAGAAAGTTACATTAAGCCTCATATCGTCCATGAACAAACGGGACATTTAAAATATATGTATAAAAACTCTGATGGGTCCAAACATTAATGCGTTTTATTCTCTCTATACAGCAAATAATTTCTAATTCATGATAGAAAAGACAGGGCTGATGGTTTTTCAGACAATTTTAATATTTAGATGCAAACGTGTTAAAATAATTCACTAACCCACTTGGTAAGTATGTGTGTACATGTAGTAATTTATTTGATGTGTTTTCATTCATTCTGTGGATATGTATCATAAATGCTAGTTTTTAATCAACGACAAACACAGTACATTTTTATAAATATCAACACTGTTTGCTGTCAGGGCAATGATGGAGTGTCACAGTCCTGTAAAGATTAAAATAAGAGGAAAAGGATGTGGAAAACATGAGTAGGACTATTTGTATTATATCACCACATTTATGTCCTATAGTCAACAGTGCAACATCAGTGAACAATGATTTAGCACCGCATCCACAATGACAGTGTACGTTATGACCTAGGGGGTGTAAGCTGCAAACAGATTAATTACTTCTTTTTTACAATCTAATATAAAAAATCTGGTTTACGAAACATTTTTCAGGTAAATATATAATTGTTCATTGACAGTAACAGGCACCCATACTGTAATACATGCAGTGTGTGTAATGATGAGGGTTCATGGTAGAATAAGAAGGACGTCACACACAAATGTAAAAAAAAACAGAAATTAAACATACGATCCAAATATTCATGGATGTTAGATTTATAAACAACCAGTTCTTCAAGTCTAAATTTAAAATCAACATTACATTTATAGACACTTGTGGAAAAGGTGGTTGAGTCTATCACAAAAATACAGGACAAGACAGGAGTGTGTGTTATCAAAGTCATAGGGGCAGAAATATGTTGGAGCTTTTGAGGAAATACATATTGCAAACGTTTAACCTCACGTGGACTTAATACATTTATAGAAATTGATCTTACATTACTGTAGGAATTAATAGACTGCAGGGGCTCTGGGATGCCAAGCAGAAAATTCATCTATATTTTTAAAAATAAGGTGAAGAAGGGGAAGGTGTTTAAGGTTAGATGTTTTTCAAGAAGAAGAAATATGAAAACTACCAATAATAAAAAAAAATTTAATTAATAAAGTTGTCAATTGTTACGAAGAGCTGGAGGTTGAGGAAATTAAAACATGGCGTACGTAAGAGCACGATTTAAAAACATACTGTTAGACCTGTCTACTAAACCCTGAAGGTTAATCTTTGTTTCAGGAAAAGTATAATCTGATAAATGATGATTCGTCACCAATTCGTGTCTCCTTTTCAGACGTAAATAAAAATATCAGAGTTGGGGGAAAACATATTTTCTTAGTAATTATAAAATACGTTTACTGGTAAGAGACGAGCCTGTTTTTACCAGTGGGTGGCAGTAAATCTCAGGTTGTGGTAATTTGCCATTAAATGAGTAAGCGAAGAAGAAGATCGGACCAATCAGGGACCAGGTAGCGCTAATGCGGATATCCTGGGTGTTTTTACGCGTGCTGATGCACTTTGAGCGCCCGTGACATCTTCACTTAGATCATAAGTCGAGGTACTAGTGTCATCAGGTTACACAGAACCGTCATGTCGTCCAGTGTGGCAGCCGTGCTGCGGGCTGTGGAGACGCCGCTCTTCTGGCTCGGTGCTCTGACCGCCTCCTGGCTCTCCGTGTGCGCCGTGTACCGGCTGCTGTCCGGGATCAGGGTGTGGGTGCTGGGCAACGGGCGGCTCGTGTCACCCACCGCTCTGGGGAAATGGGCAGGTGAGAGTCTGGGGACTTCTGATCTGTCACACGATGATGTTTTATGCCATTTAAAGTTCATAGTCATAAATAGAACAAGACAGTTCTGACTCTTCGTGACCAAAGCGCCTAAAGCAGCTCTTCATGAGTTTCTATCCTTTGTAACAATGATTCCTTTCATATGTCCTGTAGTAAAAAACTGTTGATGAGCAGTAATAACATACAGTTTCAGGATTTTCTAACATAACCTAGAAGTTTTCTTTTATTCACTAAAAACTGATTTGCATGAAATTCTGCATGATTAGTTTGATCCAATATGGTTAAAAACAGCTTTACCAAAAAGTTAATGTAATGTTCTGTAACGTAACGTAACGTAACGTAACTTTCCTGACATGCTTCTGTGCCGGCAGCATGTCAGGAAAGTCAGTGGCTCATTACACCACTTTAAGTAAATGTCCAAAATACATTAAATAATAAATAATTTAGGCTTTCAGTGGTTTAATAATTTAACTTTACTTTAACTACATATAATTCCATTGTCCTAAAAAATGTCATGTATTTGTTCATGGGTCATGTTAGTCTTGTCTGATGGTATCGCCTGCAGATAAGTGTTGAGCAACAGAGCTTATACATCACTGCTGATTATTAATGTCATAAATATGATTTATTTATACTGCAGCAGTCCTGCTGACTTGTAGTTGGATGGTGCCCTAGCACTGATTTGACAGTGACCGTTTCCTACGAGCATTGTTTTGTCCTGGTAAAGCCCATAGTTGTAGTAATCTCATAATGAGTTAGCTGTGACCTGCTCGTAGAACAGAGGGCCGACTGTGATGTCGCTCTAGCACAGCTTCTGCATCTGAGCACCAGCACACGTCTGCTCAGCTCAGATTGATCAGCACTTTGTCATCACAAGTGAACTGTGGTAAATCTTGTGATTGGATTATGGTTCGAGGGGATTGTCGAATCAGATTGACAGCTCTCCATCTGGCCATTCTGCTCGCTCACTGAACCCTGAACCCTGAACCTTGGACGGACAGCTGGCATTGTTTGAGATTTGGATGTTGTGTTCAAGGTTCAGAAATAGCTTCTTTTTTTTTACACATTATACTGGATCCTACTACGAGTGAAAGTCACAAGAAAAGGAACAAGTAGAATGAACAGTGTTTACATTTTACTGTATCTTTATGTGAGTATTTTTTACTATTATCATTTTATCAGAGTGTAGTTTAACCAATATGAAAATGGCCTTTTTCAGCTTGTGTAAGTCACTTTGATCTTTTTGTGTGCAGCCAAAAATGGAAACGCGTCAGACGGCCTTTTATTTTGGGATTACACATGCAAAGTGATTCAGAATTTTCAATGAAGCGAAGGAGCCCGTTAGCCTCGGCTGCTTCTTTCATTCACAAGTTTTATGTCACTGAAGTGGACTTGATTGAGAGGACAGCCTGATTATGTAACAGCCACTCACCAATGAGCTTCACATGAGACGAAGGTTCCCTGGTGCCCTCGTCTCTCCTGTGTGTCTCTGAGCGCGAGAGACGGAGCTTGGTTTTCTTTTTTTTATCCTTTTCAGATGTTGCACTAATGCACAGATATCTTTGCTTCTACGTATTTACATTTTTTGGGGCATGTTCCCATATTTGTGATGTCATATGGTCTCTTTGCTCAACTTTGCTCAACCCCTGATGCAGCTTATCATGGCTCCTTTTAACAGTCACTGTAGAATGACGTCTCTGTGGAAACATGCAACTGCTCAAATCAAACTCAAAATGACTATGAACCGACACAGATGAACTAACGCGTAATCTGTGCAGCACAGAGCGGGTCTCAGCACTCTGAGATCCACTGTTTCCCTGCTGAGCTGAGTCTTTCGCTGCGTTGTGCAGTGTTCGGTCGGATAAGATGTAATATTGTCGCATGTCCAGCTGTGCCTTGGCTGATTATCTAATCGTGACGTCCTGTCGACGTGCTAACGTGCTTAATAAAGCAGATGACAGCACATAGTAGCTCCACCATAGGAGCACCTAGCTGGTCTAACCTACATTTACACAGCAGTTCCTAAAATAGAGGCTGTTTTATTTGAGTGAAGGGAACATGCACTCAGCTGTAAAAGCCTTTTTCTCTGTTCCGACTGCAAAACATTTCATTCTTAAAACAACTAAAAATAACCCAGCCTATGTTTCCCTCAACGCTGTGCCTGCAGACTCTCCCTCTCTTCCCCTCCTCCCTTTCTCTGTGCTATTTTTAGTTGCCCCCAGGATCCCCTGTGTTCGTGTTTGTCATTTTCTCTCCTCTTTCCACCCCCACTCCCTTCTGTTTGGCTCTGCTGCAGCCCTGGAGGATGCTTGGCACCTCAGCATCATCTGTACTCTTGAAGATCACACAAAGGGGAGATGGGACAGATAAGCAGAAAGGAATGATGGGGTCTGGAAAAAGAACGCTTGCTTAAAATAAACGTTATTACCACGTATCTGTGTTAGACATGGTGGTTTCAGGAAAGCAGAAGAGCTCAGTGTCTGTGAGAGTAGAGAAATGTCTACCTCACGTGTTACAGGTCCACACCCCACTAACGAAGATGATTCAAATGATGGTGAGAAACAGAACTCGACAATCGCGTTCCTGCCTTTTTATTGGCAGCTTTGTGTTTTTCATTCTGACGCATCCTGAACCCAGTTGATGACCTTACTGTGAAGCAAAACGTTTCTCCGTGCATCAGTCAGTGTTCCATTGTTCTCCTCTTTAATTGGGGTTCAGGCTCCAACGCCTTTTGGCACCTTGCATGTAGTATATATTGAGCCTATGCTGGAGGCTGATCTGCTGTGACCCAACCTTGGTCCAAAGTAGTGAACAGCAGTGGAGACGTAATTAAACTCAACTGAAGCCCAAGAACTTTACAACCAAACACAAGTAGGACTCTAGTCTTCAGGTTACTCTGGGACGTATTTTAATGCTCCAACTCATCCCACTCCCCGTCCACTTTGTGTTATTTTTAGCCAGAGGTGCGATGAATAGCTCCTTCAGAAAGATGGGAACCGCTAAAAATAGAGCCGTGCTGCTGCTGCTGCTGCTGTTTGTGCCAGGCATTTCCAGGGCATCCTTTCGCTCGACTGCTGCTGATGACAGAGGACCTCACTTTCCCCCCCTCGCTCCCGTTCTGCGTCCTGCTTATTGGCCTCGGCTGCTCTCGTACCTCGTCCTGCAGAACTTCTGTTGGCATTTAGGCGCTTTGCTTTGTTTGTGAGTTTGTGGCGTTGGTATCATGGGATTTCTGTGACTTTCTACATATAATATCCTGCGAACACAGTTATGCCGTTCCTCTCCCATTTTATTTGTCTATGTTTTCTGTCTTTAACAATTTTAACACATTTTTGGTCTAAATTTAAGAATCAACTCCTTCTGGCCGAGGCTACACCAACAAGATGGAAAATAAAACAGGCACTGAACCAGTTGCTGGATGGATTCTATTGTATTGTTAAATCAGCTCTTTGTGCTTTGTTTCTCCTTCTAGTTGTGACTGGAGCCACGGATGGAATTGGGAAAGCTTATGCAGAACAAGTAAGTTCTCCTTTAACTCTGGGTTCTGAAGCCGTAACGGTTCTTGACGTGCTTCTGTGTCTGTGACAGCTCGCCCGCAGAGGCTTCGCCATCGTGCTCATCAGTCGTTCTCAAGAGAAGCTGGATGAAGTTTCCAAAGAGATTGGTCAGTTCCATGCACGGTTATCAGTTGTGAAGTGTAAACTCCAAAGGGTGACAATTCTAGACATACACGGAGGGAACCGTAGCACATCATCTTCATGAGATATTTAGGATCTTGGTCAATAATCTGCTTCTTTGATCCAACAGTCAAACTAATGCCACATCACTGGTGCCTGTTGTCCAGGTTGTGAACGGCAGCAGCTGAACTGGAGCTGAGTCCACGTAAACGTCCTCATCAAATGCATCTGAGTTGCACAGTTCAAGAAATGACTGTGTGATATTACAGTGACTTGCATGTATTGAAGTTTATCTTGTGTACTGCATAAGTGATGCTTCAGTGGATGGAGCTTGTGGTTATGAGGCAGTAAAAGCTCCTTGTAAGGGAACGTGTTGGAGCTGTACGTTAGGGATCAGTCGGCTTTCGGCTCCATTTCTTTATGGATGTAAACAATAATTGTATAAACAGTTTGTGTCTCTGTTTCTTTTCTATACTTAGTCAATGAAATTCTTTCTACACGTCTGTGCCTTCAGCAAGCAAATGTGGCGTGGAGACGAAAACCATCTCCGCAGACTTCAGCTCTGTGGACATCTACTCCAGGATTGAAGCTGGACTCGCAGGCCTTGAGGTTGGCGTGTTGGGTAAGATCACCAATGCTGTGGTTGCTGTAATCGTCAGCTCTGCTGTGTCCTGGGTTCTTCAGCCCATTGCCGCCCCCTGTGGACCAGAAGTCGGAATGACATGCTGGATTTCAAGTTAAGACGCTTCATCTCCTTCTTTGCTCATTGTTTTTATAAATGTGCGTTTTTCTCATGATGACAGTGAACAACGTTGGAACATCCTACACTTACCCTGAGTTCTTCCTAAACATCCCAAACCTCGAACAAGTAAGTTAACGGGGGTTAAGAAACAAATGCATAATGATTTATTTGATGTTACAGATATGAAACTGTAGCACATACCAGTAATAATAGGAGGAGGCAGGTGCATGTTTCATACACAGCTTTCTTTTTTTGTCAAACTTTAGTAACACTTGTCCTGTTTGTTTCAGTTCATCGACTCCATGGTCAATATTAACATAACGTCTGTGTGTCAGGTGAGTGTTGACATTTATCAAACTTTAATGTTGAGGTTCTTCAAAGCAAATCAAAGTTTCTGATTGAACAGATTTCCCTTTGAGTCAATGTTGAGGGATTGTTGCCTCGTGTCCTTAGATAAATAGATTTAACTGCTGGAGTTTGTTTATTCTCTTCTGGCTCGTAGATGTTGCGTCTCACTGGCTCATACTCCCACAGACCAACACACAACCATGCAAAGCGTAGTAGGTCTCCTGTTGAGCAGCCGCAGCTCATCCACCGCTTCAGCACTTAATTCATATCATTCAATACTTGTCTGAACGGCTCCCTCTGCAAGCGTTGTCCTTTCTCTTTACTCATTGTTCTCCCTCCCAAACCACCTCTCAGCACACTGCCCACACACACACACACACACACACACACACACACACACACACACACACACACACCGTGGATACGACCCACACACGTTCACATTTCTTGTGTAATATTTCTGCTCTAATTTTCGCTGCTCTCTTTTCAGATGACACGTCTGGTTTTGCCGCGGATGGTGGAGAGGTGGGTGTGTCTGAGGCAGGAAGTTATTGTTCAACACAGAACCACTCATCCTCTTATTTATTCATCAAAAACGAAGTCGGTAACATTTGAAGTTAAAGTCAGTTTCTGTCATTTCAGCACCAGACTCTTTTGTCTGTGAAATGAGGCAGATACAGATTCATTACGGCCTTAAAAACAGTTAAATGAGAGGCTGAGTGGAAGTAGGGGCTTCTCTGGAAGTGCTGTGGAAGAATCTGATGCAGGCAGATGAAAGGATGCCCGTAGCCTGTTACTCCTGCCAATTTATCCAATTGACTTATTGCAGCTTAATAAAGCCTTCGCCTGCTTGAGACACACATGCAAAACGACTGTAAACCACAGACTGTAAATGTTTAGCTCTTACTGTATCTTTGATCTCTCGCTGCTGTGACGTACAACGGTTCCGTCTCCGCCTCTGCTCACGCTGGGCCTGTGGTTCCTGTGATTCCAGGAAGAAGGGCGCCATCCTCAACATCTCGTCAGCCAGTGGGATGTATCCTGTACCTCTGCTCACCGTCTACTCCGCCACCAAGGTGACCGAGCATCGCCGTGATCCGCCCTCGTAGCGGGAACGCGCTCGCTTTATATCGTCCTATTTAATTGTTGCATATAAATAAGTCGGTGACTAACTCGTGTCCCCAGGTATCGCACCAATTAAAAATGTTTAGGAGCATGTGGCGTCATTATGTTTTACAATCACCTTCTGCAGGTTTGGGCTTAAAAGGTGCCTCCTGTTCACAGTTCCAGCTGATTGGTTTAATGCTGCTCAAACAGGATCACGTTTATCTACTGCATTCTGGGGTTTAGCTATAAAAACACTGCATCTGAAATGCCTTCAACCAAAGTTGGACCGTTTGACTGTTAAGAATCTGGCTCTAATGACTCCGGGTTAAGTGTCATTTTGAGGTTTAAGTCCTAATAACCTTCTTTATTTTGATTCCAGGCGTTTGTGGATTTCTTTTCACAAGGTTTGCAAACTGAATACAGGAGCAAGGGCATCATCATCCAGGTAAATCACCAACCTTAGACACGTACGTAATGATGCTGAACGTGAACCAGCTCGATGCTGTTCTGTTGATTCAGGTGAAGCTGAACCACTCTAACCTCGTGTTTCTTCCTGTCGTCTAGAGTGTTCTTCCGTTTTTTGTGACCACCAAGCTGAGTAAAATCCGCCGGCCCACGCTGGACGTGCCCAGTCCTGAGCGCTACGTCGCAGCTGAGCTCAGCACCGTGGGGCTGCAGACTCAGACCAACGGCTACCTGCCGCACGCTGTCATGGTAGGTCCCGCTCTGTGTGGAGGAACATGAATCTACAAAGCTGCATTTGGATTTCATAGAAGAAGCAGTTGCGCGTCCTCTTGGTTTTATTGGAGCTCGTCTGAACAAAATCACAGCTCATTGTAGCGTCTTTGCTCTAATAGATGAACAGTATTTGAGCGTTGGTGACCTTTTCTTGTGTGATGGTGGAACTAGCGGCTGCTAACAGCTGTTACGCCTCAGCCAGTTGGACTTAAAACTCTCTGCAGGCCCAACATTTCCCCGTGTCCATTTATATAATCAGTGTGAAGAATTGAAATGCACCTCGAGTGTTTGTCACTGAAAGGTACCATTGATTTGGTTGGAACACAAAAAGCTCTTTCTGTAGTAATGGATGTGGTGCGAAGTAACACGCTGGAAATGCTGAGCTCCAGCACAGACACCGTCAGACTGTTCACACAGGAGCCTCCTGCCGCCTCATCACTGTTCATTGAATTAATGTATCTAATGCATCTGCCTGGAGTCAAACGTCTTCGGAGTGGATGGAGTTAGATGCTCCTCTACCCGTCAGCTTCGACGCTGTAATTACTGTGTAGCAGCAAACAGTAATCAGTAAAGAGCCGGGAATACAAATGTGTTTGTCCACATGAACGCAGCAACCGACTCGTCTCCACGTCATAACCAGCTCCAACAAGGCCTCTTCTGTGAGATCATGTCAAATCATCATCACATCACGTAATTATGTGATAATCTTCAGTTGTGACACAGCTCTGCCGGTTGTTGTTCTATTTCTGTCCTTCTGGGTAATAATAAACAACAACATATGCGGTTTTGACTGTAGCTCATTACGTTATATAATGTTATTGGAAGAACAATTATGGGAATATTTCTCATAATTATTACAGTCGAACAGTAACGTGTCATCAGTGGATAGGCAGCGGAATTCATGACCGTCACAGTTTTCCCATTGGTTTCAAGCAAAGCAATAAAAAACTTAGTTAGTAGCTGAGTGTGTTTGTAATAACCGTAAATCTGTCCCTGAATCACACGTAACTACATCCACAGCGGATCCAAAGATCTCACTTAGAGAGAGTCCAGCTAACAGGAGGAATCTGCCCGTAGTGAGCTGGAGGTGTTGACGCATTTGTGAGGCTGTTTTATCTTCAGTAGGTTTTAGGAAGCTCTTCAGTCAAACTGACGTCCTTGACTTCCAGCACACTTCATAGTCCACTATGCATCCGCTCCAATAATTAGTGAAGGGCATTAGTGGGTTTTGTGCCTTTGTATGGTGTTCTGTGCTCCACCATAATTCAGGAGCGCCGTCGTGCTTGTAACAACTGTTGCTCCGGTGGCTTTGAGATTAATAATGCAGCGGATCTGTTGTTTGTAAATGCCACCAGCTGATTGTGTAATGTCCCTCCCTAGGGTTGGGTGACTACAGCGCTGCTCCCTGCCAGGATCCTCAACAGCTACGTGATGGGCGTGGGTCTGTCCCAGCGCGCTCGTTTCCTCAAGAAGCAGAAGCAAGGATAGACGCAGCGGCAGCCGGAGGCCGGCGGCGCTCAGGAGGCGGACACTTTCTGGGCAACTCCTCCGTTTGTCTGCCTCTGTGTCCTCAGATGCCGTTACACATATTTAGTGCGAGCATTGTCATCATAAACACAAACTCTTTATCGAGTGATCAGCTTTAACATGGAATCTAAACCAACTCCCACTACTAATCATCTGCCTGCAGAGCGTAATCTGACTCACGGAGGCTGTAGAAGGTGTGAGACTGGGCCTCGCTAACATGTGGACCGGCTTAAAGCTGCTTAACACCTTTAAAGGCACTTACACAGTTTATTAGACGCTACACCACTTTCTGAGCACCTTTGTCTTCCTGCATGAAATCCATAATCTTTGTTCATTCCAGTGATCTTTCCTGCGTTAATGTTGTTGGAGCGGTTCTCTCTTCAATATGTTCATTAATTGACAGAAAATTGATGGTTACATTTACGTAGGTACCATTTTCCAAAATTGTTCATGATTCCAGTAAAATCCTATTGGTGAGGTTGTAATGAGTGAGTGCTTTTCTCTGATGTGAAATTGTGTGTAATTTTTTACAGATGCATCGTGTAAAATCAGACCACCAGGCACATGAAGCTGTGTAGTGATGCAGGGACTTTACTTTTCCTTCTCATTCCAGACGTGGGCTCATATTCCACTTGTCTCTGTTCAGATATTTGATTTCAGCCTGTACTGTATTAATTCCCATGAACGTGTTCTTTGAAACATTTCACTCCTGTTAACTGTTTAGTGCAGCATCTGGGAACGATGGTGGTGGTTTCCTCCTGGGCGCTCGTACTTTGTTGTTTAATGTCTGCAATAAAACACGTCATGTTCTACATGACTATGAAAACTAGTCCATCAATAAAATGTCTTTCAAACAGCTCCTCTGTTTGTTTATTACATCTGGAAGCATAAATCCTACGCTGCCGTCCTCACCGTCAGCTGGACCCGTCCTTTCGAAGCCGTCAGTCAGCTCATATGACTTGACTGGTTTTTCACAGTCCATACAAATGTGTTGCTTTTTCGTGCTCAGCCTCTTCGCTCCCCAGCATCACTGTCCGGTTCCCATGCCAACAGTTTCTGGGAGATTATTCCGGTGCACTGCTATGGAAGCTGCGGAAATGTGTCATCAGTGAGAATGTAGGTGGGTGGAGGAGCTGTGTGTGTGGAGGGATGCCCAAAGGAAGAAAGGAGTGGGATGCAGAGACGTATATAAAGAGGAGCTCAGTGGTGCTCAGAGACCACAGCCATAGCTGAGACACACACTGTGCTTTCACAGCGGCGAGCAGCTTGGAAAAGGAGCCAAACAGGATCTCTGAAATCAGCTCTCATCAAGTAGAACCCTCAGGACTGAATATTAAACAGCTTTTACTGGTTGACTATTGAATTTCATATTTTTACTCATCTTTTTGCGTCATTTGTCTCAGTGGAGGCAGCCGACCAGAGCCTTTGACATAAAAAGGCTCCACGTCCTGCACCCTGCGCCACGTCTTCTCTAGCTCGTCACTGTCGGCCCCACATCGCCATGGCGACCAGCATGGACACGCTCCCCGCCCATCTGCTGCCCTTGGTGATGGAGGAGTTCCCCCACTCGCTGGCCACAGCCTGCGTCTGCAGGGCCGGGCAGCGCGAGCCACGCCTCCGCTGCGTGCAGTGTGGCATCATCGAGGAGGAGGAGGAGGACGGCTCCACGCTGGAGGAGGACCAGGCCCAGAGGTCCTTCCTGCAGACGGTGGAGAGCCTGAGGAGGAGCACCAGATGAGCTGCAGGGGAACTCGTGGCGTTTGACCTCTTTGGCCTCTCTGAGGAGCAGCAGACGTGTGCGGCGTCACGGACGCAGACTGGGACCACTTAAAGCCTCGTGGGCGGTGATTGTTTGGTGGAGCTGATTGGCCACAGAGTCCTGAGGACCGGGAGGAGCCGCTCAGGGACTCTGGCAGCGCTGCCACGTTGCTTGTTGCTGTCGTGATTTTCTGCGAAGCACTGTTATATTCTAGCAAACGAATGCTTTTCTTTCTGCTTTGATTTTGACTTTCATATTTAAACGATGCGATGGCTCAATGCTGCCTGTCTTTTCTAATGAGGCAAAAGAAGGTTTTCAGCTTGAACCTTAATGATCTAATGTGCTCTCAGACTTCCTTTGACTGTGAACCACGCGTGTTTATTGTTCCTGCTGGATCTGCGAGCTCTGCATCATTTCAGGCCTCTCCATGTGGTGGCGCTGTTGATACACTTTTTTGAGCGGAATCGCGCAAACTCCACAGTCATTTCTCCCTCCAGTCCAGCCTGGCAGCACATTCACACCTGCAATCTGTCTTGCTACAGTACGTCTGATTCTATTCTAGCCTAAATTTATTTTACCTTGACTGTTTGTGAGGAACAAACCGAAGACATGAGTCATCAGGCAGCAGCTCAGTGATGATTCTGTCCTTCTGAGAGCAAAACAGAACTCACCTTGTACCTGTTTGGGTTCTTTTCTAACTACTGTCTGTTCTATAATAAATAAGGTGTTTGCTGAAGCGCCATGTGGTGTTTTAGTTTGATCACTTCAGAATCATGCGAGCCGTATTTCCAGACAGCACCAATCTCTTGCCTGATACTCTGTATTTGTGTTGGAGCTATCAGCGTTCCATTAGAAGGTCAACGCAGTCAGACGCCAGCGTTGTTCTGTGGGTGCAGGAAACCCACGCAGGAACGACGAACATGCAGGTTATGCACCGCAGGTCCGAATGTGACGCCAGCGATGCTGGCGCGACTGAGACGTTGGTTCTGAGCCCTGAGACGTCGTGTGTCCTGCAGTCTCCACACGAGAGACTAGAAGCATCACACACAAGTTGTTCTTTATCTCATTAATTATGATTCAAAGCCTTTTGAAGGCTTGTTGTCCATTTCAGTGTTTACTGACACTAATCCAGGAACTGTGGCCCACACACTGTAGCTCAGCGTTCGCTTTGATCGGCTGAACCCGACCGGCACCGGCCCAAACTCAGACCATGAGTCAGTGAGCAGCTCCTGCTTAGCTCCACCACCTCTGGCCTCGGAGTCTGCTCATGCTGCTAATGTGTAGTAATGAAATCCTATTCATCCAGTTGTAGGGATGTAAACATAAGCGTTGCCTTGGAAACAGTAACATGAATGTGCTTTTATCACACGCTGGTCTTTACATCATAATTACATCTGAGCCGCTGCATTCTCTCTCTTACACTGCAGCCTCGCTCCCATTCATGTGCTCCACGTGCTGGTGGTCCTCTGCTGCTTATCGCATGACACATCATCTCATATGAAACAGTGGCAGCCTGAGGTGCACTGGCATTAGCTAAATATTTGGGGGCTGTGGCCCAGAGACAGGCGGTGGACATGAAGGTGTCATGGCACCGGCCTCGTTGTCCCCCAGAGCTCCGGCGCGGAGCTCATGTACGTACATGATAGCGCTCGCCTTCCGTTTGACTTCCGCTGCAAATCGCTGCCGCGTTGGCGGGTTCGCTCCATCCGTGCATGGCACGCCATTAAGGGGTTATTTGTATAATTTACCACTTCTAATTCCAAAGCTCAGCCATATTGGCAGAAACATTCAAGACTAAATTGAGTGTGAAGATTGAGAGGAATTAACGTCTGCTGGACTGTGAGCTGAATGTGTGCCGAGCGCGCCCTCGGCCACCGCAAGGACACCAGTCTGAGCGGGATTTGTAAGTTTAAAGGTTGACTTAGCAAAGTCAATAATTGAGCTACTCTGTGGGACTCTGTCCGGCCCAAAGCAATCAGCCATTCTTTTTTGTTCGATGAGAGGAGGGAGGCAAGCGATCTAATACAGCTTGGAAGTGGAACAACTGCAGGAACTGAAAGGGAATCCGTTTCGCTCCAGGCTCCAAAAAACACAGATTACAAATCGGATCCAAATGATCCTAACTTTTCTGTTCCTACATCAAATGGCCTCACATCGTGGTTTTGTGCACTCACATCTGCTCAGACACTGAGAGATGCTGCAAGAGGGAACTTTTTTTATTTTATAGCTTTTCCCTAGTGAAGCCAGTGAACAATTAAAAGTGCACATGTGCTTTATGTGCACTTTTAATCCCTGTTTCTCTTCACTGAGTATTTTAGTGCTGTCTCCTGCACTGCCTGAGAGAGAAGGGAGGAGGTGAAGAAAGGGCTGAATAACGAGAACAAGCACCCGAGACGACTGCTTTCTTCACGACTCCTGCATTTGGATTTAATAAAATCAAATCCCATCTATATACAGACTGAAATCACAGAACAACTAATTAGAGCTGCAGAATTCTACCTTCAAGTCTATGAAAATACAATGTAATAGTAATAGTGTCAAATAACATCTATAAGACATTCCCTGATGAGTCTAAATGACTGGAGACGTAAAACATAAAAATGGCCTTTTGAATCATCAGCAGATGAAGAAATACATGAGTTTATGTTTACTGCAACATTTCTGCCTTAATATGAACATTTGGTCTGAGAAGTGTAAGCGTGGAATGTTTGAAGCCAAAGACCCAAGTGATTTCTGTTTTACCTCAGGGACCAAATGAAGCTGTTTTCTATCTATGAAAAGACGAATTTGAAACAAATAGGTGAGAACTTGCATTAGTTGACCGACAGTTACCAATAATGAATGAAAGTGACTGGTGCATATTGAGTCTGCTGAAAGTCGCTGATTGGATTCCTGAGAGAAATTGAAGGAATAGATTGCAAACATTCCCATTACCTCAGCATGAAGCCAAGTATGTAAATAAAAAAACTTTACAAGAGTAAATGTGATGACACAGAGCTGTATCAATGGAAGGAGCTGCACCGCACCTAACGAGCGAGCAGAGACTTTATGCCACCTGCTGTTTGACCACGTCCTGTACGAAGGCATGTGTCTGTAGTGTAGTATGTGATGAAAAAAGGCTATCACAGAAACATAATGTAAATGTTGTGAATAACGTGTCATAGTATAGTAGTGATGAGAGAAACTAAAATGAGTAATAGTACAGTATGTGGTGAAAACAGTGTCATATTCACATCCAAATGATGTGAACCCAGGCCTCACACGGCTGCTCATCGACCACTGACCCACGGGACAACCTACACTAACCCTTGGTTCAGTTCACTGACCCGCAGCAGGCTGAGCTGCACAGAGCAGCGTTGTTCTGTGTGTTTGTGTTGAAGCTGTATCAGCTTGTGGCACAGCCAGTGAGTCACTGCTACAGATCAGCTCACCTCACACATAAATGATAGTCATTATGCAACACCAGTAAACATCTTGTCAAACGATTGCAACTATTTATTTATAATTAACCTTGTTTTCCACTGTGCTTCTGCTCCGTGTGCATTTCAGCTGTGATTTGTTGTTTTAGATGAAATTGGAGCCATTGCTTCAAACAGGCCAATTTACGCTATAATCAAACTGAGACGCTCCCCTTTGATCTTCAGTCTCTACATGTCATTACCCTTTTGTTCAAACTGAATTTACGTCTGGTGAAGGGTTCGTGACCCACAATGATGCTAACGTGTTGTCCTGTGTAGGAAACTGAGACGCAACAACAGCTGAAAACATTAATAAATGAATAACGTATAGATCAGCAGCAGACGTTTGGTTGATGAGTCTAAAAACACACAACACAGTCATAAAAACACATTTGCTTTCGTAAGTTCATTCGTTTAGAATCATTTTTGTGCCTTAGTCGTTCATCATCAAAAAATTCACCTGAAACCATTGACGTTCTTTATTTCAATAAATTAAAGTATAAACTGTGGTTATAGTTGTGAATCACAGCCGATAATGGTGAACGTACACAAATGTAGAGCAACAGTTTCTGTTTCGTCTCCATTTTTGTGTGTTTTTCTGTGTTACGCTGCAGTCAGACATTCCCTTTATGCTTATTATTACCTAAAGCTGCAGAGTCGCCGCTTGCTCAGCACAGATCACACTACGGGCCTGTTCTTCTTCCTCTTCACAGCCAGAATCTGCACAATTTATTAAATAGGGAATAAATGCTCATTGGGGAGCGCATGGACCCGCGTTGGAAGCTTGACCACCTTCGTGTGAGGTTTCTACAGACGCTGCTCCGGTGGTGCCTCGTTGGCAGATGCTTCCGCCTCGTCCCCCTGGCGACGCACATGTGACCCGGACACTGACGCTGCAGCTCCTCATGGGGCTGGTCCTGCTCAGCGGGTCATCCAGGCCCATGCAGCCTTCCTGGTTGAGCTCCAAGACGCATGTCTGCTCAGCGCAGGCCTGGCTGGAGGCACCAGCTCTACTCCCTTCTACCTGATGGAGCTTCTACTTAGACCTGGTTCATTTAAATGGGCTCATGCATTGGATTAGAGCAGAGTGATGCTGCACTGGCACAGTCACAGCGGTGTCATTTAGCACAAATTACAATGGCGAGATGTTGACAAAGGCAATTTTACAAGGTCACCTGTCTGCAGATTTAGGGGGAAAAGTAAAAAGTGATTGATTGAGATGCTGCAGAAGGACAGACACACGTGTTCTTAGTTACACTGTCAAAATGATCGATTGTTAGTGTTAATTATTCCGGCATTCGGAAAGAAAAGAGAAAGAATCAAGTCTGGAAAGTGTCTTGTGAGAAAGTTCAGCCAGTTACTTTTTTACCTCGTAGGTTCAGGCTCTTGTTCCTCTCATCAAGGACAGTGTAAGCGTTCATCAGACGGCTGATTCTTTCTCTGTCCTCCTCATCTGATTTCTATCACTCGAGTCTGGTCTCGGGTGTTCACACCCCCTCTTTCCTTAATTAGCCTCCAAGCTGACACGGAGAGGACCGTGTGATAATGAAGTGAAGGAGAAGGGAGATTCCAACCAAACCCAGATGTACTATTTCATTTTAATTTGTCCTTCCACTGGTTACAGCTTCAATTCAATGAAAAGCCTTTATTCAGTGTACTGTATGTTGTTATACCAGTTAACACAAAAAGCAGCAACATCACATCCTGGACGACATATAAGGACACGCAGATGTGCGTGAAATCCAGATTTAGCGCCGCTGGTCAACCGTCCTCGACTTCCTTTCAGAGTTTATAATTAGATTGTCACATGCATTTGGCCTATCTCCTGGTAATGCGGTGAAATCAGCTCCTGCTGGCTGCTCGACAGTGAAGAGGCTGCTGTGTGAGCGCTGGCTGAGCAGGGTTCTGTTCAAACACATAGAGCTTATAATGACAGCTGGATTACCTGAGGAGAGTCTGCTGCAGAACAAACGTCAGGACGCTGTCTGTCTGCACCTCCCATGAAGCTGCTGGATGCAGCGCCACCATGAGGATGTGAAGAAGCCAAGTTACTGCTGAGAGACGTGGACAAAAGCAGCAACATGAAGACAGTAATCAGTCACAGATGAATGGATGAATCAATAGTCACTTTATTAAACCCAACTCTTCTGTTTGCAGCTTCACACTGAAATCTGAGCAGCGTCTTCCATCTATTATAAATCTGCTGTACTTCATATTCCTCCTACAAAATGCTGCATGGATCCGTCATTTAAAGCCCGCACTAAATGGGTGAGTGGAGTCAAACTGATGAGGGGATTGATTGACAGATCAGGGGGTGTTGCCATGGCGCCATTTAACTCTGAATGGCTGCTATACAGGGTTCACATTCAGGGGAGATAATGTCATTTCGCACCTAATAAGCTAATGGATCCTAAATCCACTTTTTTGCATGCATATGAGCCGAGCGCCATTACCCTAATGGTGGTGCCCAGAGTAGGGACGGGAGAATGGCACTGGATGTTATTTGAATTAAAATCCACAATAACCTCCAACATGTGGAGGTCGGATTATGATGGAGGAAGTCACGGATGCAGTGTTGCCTCCTCTGGCACTAGCGTTTAGAGTTTTTCTCAGCAGGATTAGATCAGATTTGTTGGAATTAAGGCACTAAATAGTTCATTAGGGATGCAACTATACAATATTAGCAGTTATTATTTATGACCTAAAGACACAGAAGCCTGAATGTGTGGGTTTTATTCGGGCTGAGGCTCCGACGGCAGCTTCCCCCAAGCCGTGTGGTTTGATTGAACACCTTGGAGGCTGCTGCTCGTGGCCTCTTCCTGACACGCATGTTTCATGAAGCCAATTCTCACTCATCTGCTGCCGTTGTATTTGTCTTTTTATGCAGTGACGCTGGTGAAAATGCAGGTTTTCTGCAGGTTTTTCCACTGAACGGCTTGTAACACATCACGTTGAGACAAGCTGATGCTCATGAATGTGATAGTTTCATTCCAGTAAACCATCTATAATCATTGTCACACATGCAGCATCTCACTTCAGTGACTCATGACAGGATTTACTTTACTTTTTACTTTTAGGCTGTGAGTTGATATTAGACGCGTTGGTTTCTTTCTGTATGTAAAGTCTTGTTTATCTGTCTAGAACCTAATCAGGTATATTATTCCAATAGTATTGTCATATTCTGATGGCCTGTATTTCAGAGTGGCTGAAGCTTCCTCTTGTTAAGATAAGAACAGGACAGACATGAACGCAGTGACTTTGACCAGATCGGGTCACGTTATCCTTCATCTAACTGCTAATTCCAGATACGTTGGAAGAAAATTACTCTAGTTATTCCTGAGTTAAAGCTTTTAAACGAGGTCCCTTTTTAACTCAGAGACCACGTCTCTGTGTAGTAGATAATGTGTTAGTGACACATAAAGCAAAGTCAATGAGGACTTTGGTTTATTGAACGTCATTCTTGACCATGGAGTCTACAGTAAAGAGGCTATTGAGTCTTATGTAAAACCCGACTGTACAGGGTGAAGAGGGTTCGTCCTTATTAACTCCAGCAGATTGTTTCCATACAGATGCACAATGTACACGTAAGAGCTGAAATGAGTGTCAGCAGCCTATTCACAGAAAAATGCTATTGAGAAATTGTCTATTTTTAGAAGGTTGTTATCCAGGAAAAACTGTGTTTGTCCAATTTTCTCAGAGGAAATAAAACTAAAGACTTACGTCTCCTGCCATCGGTTTCACCAGCATGTGACATCGCTGAGTAGCACGTTCTCCGAAGCTGTTGGATGCTACTGGAAGCTACTCACTGTTGAGTTCTGTGCAGGAGAGACTGGACATAGTTTGTCCAAGAGTTCAAGCCGTCGCTCATAGAAGCTTCAGCCTCAATGAGGGACACAGAGGATGGCGAAGGCAGCTTTAATTAGACCAACAACAACAAAGACCCAAAACTAACAACAGGCTTCACCTAAACTCAGACCGAACGGAACCGAGCGCCTGACAGAACCAGCGGTGCTTTAAATGACCTGGAAGCTACAGGTGAGTCAAACCGACCAATGAAGACGAAAAACAAGGAAGTGGGAGTGGCTATGGACATATGGGCGTGGCTAGCTAGGGGGCGTGGTCAGAGAGGTTCAGTACCACTAATATTTAAGAGTATCGCTGTAGGTTGGAAGTTACCAACAAAGAGTGGCTTCAAATGTTTTCAGCTCATCGAGAGCTGAACATCACAGACAGAACGAGTCACTGCTGAAAAGGGCTTCAGAGAATCAGTGCTCTTAGATCAACCCTGTGGCTTCAGACCCGCATTAAAAGCTAATGATCTCCTCCATATGTCAGCGCATTATAACATGAAGATGGAAAACTGTGATTCAGAATCATCCTGAGCTCATGGTTGTGCGCCGGCTCGATGGTCAACAGAGTCATTTCATCCGAGTCCTGCGGCGCCGGCTTCACATCATTTGTACATTTAGAGGAGATGAAATGAGCACTAAGAGGAAACGCTGCGTCACTCGCAGTGCCTCTGATTTACTAACTTCTAATTTCAGACAGTTCTTCTCAGCTGGCGGCTCTCAGAGACACACATATGCAGAAATCATCACATTTTGCTTCATCTGCTGCAGAATCAGGGCCGTTTACTGTTTTCTCATCCTTTCTACTTTATTGCCCATTTTTATGAAGGTTTAGTTTCTTCACATTTTCTTCATTGTAACATTTGTAAACGCTTCCAGTCGCACAGATAAACTGTTGAAGTGCCTGATTCAACGTTGTGCGGATGATTGTTACGTGACAGTGAACATCCGCTGACATCATTGTGTTACTTTAACAGCAAACTCACTAAGCCTGATGTTCCTGCTGACGCTCCGTTGGTGATCAAACTACACGCACCCTCCTAACGTAGACGCTAATGCAGAAAGAAGAAAGGATTTAATCTTGATTACATGGAAACAAAGCAAAAACAGTTTTAATTCATGCGATTAGTCTGTGAATTGCCAGAAATTGTTGACAGAGTAATTTCTCCACCATCACTTTCCTCCCAAAGCTGATTAATTCATCAGCACATAATGTTTCACTAACTGCTGTAATCTAAGAAATCAGCCCTTATCAGCTCTGACACACATCATCACTGCAGCTCAGCAGCTACTTGGTGATCAAGTGATTTGAATTAGCAATTTAATATTGTGTCCCTCTGACCTGCCTGACGGACGTCCTCGGCCTCGGCTCTGAGCGAGCAGCAGAACAGGGACCGATTGGTGTCGTCTCCTCAAAAGACAGCGAAGAACAGCGGAGAACAATGAAAAACAGCGGAGAACAGCAAAGAACAGCAAAGAACAGCGAAGAACAACGGAGAACAGCGGAGGACAGTGAAGAACAGTGACCAACAATGAAGCACAACAAAGAACAGCGAAGAACAGCGGAGAACAGCGAAGAACAGCGAAGAACAGCGAAGAACAACTAAGAACAGGGGAGAACAGCAAAGAACTGCAAAGAATAGCAAAGAACAGCGAAGAACAACGGAGAACAGCGGAGAACAGCAAAGAACTGCAAAGAACAGCGAAGAACAACAGAGAACAGCGGAGGACAGTGAAGAACAGTGACCAACAATGAAGCACAACAAAGAACAGCGAAGAACAGCGAAGAACAGCGGAGAACAGCGAAGAACAGGGGAGAACAGCAAAGAACAACGGAGAACAGCGGAGAACAGCGGAGAACAGTGAAGAACAGTGAAGAACAACGAAGAACAACAAAGAACAGCGATGAACAGCAAAGAACAACGAGGAACAGCCAAGAACAGCAAAGAACACCGAAGAACGGCGAGGACAGCGAATAACAGCGAAGAACAGCGGAGAACAGCAGAGAACAACAAAGAACAGTGAAGCCGTGGGGTCGATGCTCTTGGCTCATTTACTTCACATTCACCACACAGGCCCATTAAACTTTGAGGTCCTCTGACAAAAGGAGGATCCTTCCCCATAAATGCATCGTAAACACACAGGCACAGACACACAAACACGCACACACACACACACACATGCACGCACGCACGCACGCACACACGCAGACACACTAGAATATCAGACCTGCAAATAGACGGCTTCTGCTGGAGAGAGAGAAAGAGAGAGAGAGAGAGAGAGAGTTGGTGCTAAATTACTCTAAACCCTGGATTACGTTCAGTGATTAGCTTTCGTGACTTAACAATGCGAAATCTCATTAAGAATAACGACTTTAGAAGAGTTTAGTGAAAAGTTTACAGGCGGAAAACCTGTTTGAAAACAGCTGATTATAAGAGACTGATTCTTTTTACCCACATGACATGTGGTCTGTGCACCCGACACATCGAACCCATGGCTCTGTTTGACCTCAGGACCTTTTCGGGACATTTCTGGCTGTTAAACGTTCACGCACGCTTGCGTTGCTCACGGCGCTGCAGCTGTGAGTCATTGGGTTCAAAGCGGCTGCCAGTCAGTGCGGCGGCGGCGCTCCTGCTCTGGATGCAGCCTTAGATGAGCAGCAGACGCTGACTCACGCGGCGTGGGGCACTTTCACCTGCAGGATGGATCTTTGATTGGTTCCAAACAGTCCGCCTGCTGTGCTTATGTTCTTGAAGCTGAACCTTTGTACCTCAGCGCTGACTCACCGCCGACATCTCAGCACCTCAGGTTCTCCCAAATCTGAAAGCGAGTCCGTCTGAGTTAATCCTCGGAGCCTTGTTCCCGTCTACAGTGCGCTGTGTGCTGCACATGAGCGCCTTTCCTTCTGACAAAAGCACACAATCAATATAAAATGGGATTAATGCGGCGAGAGGTCGGACCCGGGTCTGGCAGGATGCCAACGCTCGGACCGGCTGCAATCAGAACGAGAAGAGAAATCAGGCGTGCGAAGGCGGACGCGCTGCTGGAGAAGGGTTTGAACATGTAGAGGAGCCACTGGATGATCAGAAATAATACGTCTCTGTTCGGTTCATGTGCAGAGAATCAGCAAAGCTTTTCCCAAAAATCCAAAGCTGTTTTTTATCTGCCTGGTGTTTGAACCTGTTGATAACTGCTACGTCATGTTACGTTCTTCATATTTGCTGCGAAAGCCTTGGATTCATGATTAAATATGACCTTTTAGACGCCTTGATGGCAGCTTCAGTGGGTTGAAGCCTCTTCATACATACTGACAGTTCTGGAGCTCACACTGACCACGCGTCACATGTTTATGCGGCTCTAAAAGCAAATGTCTCGTGTTTATGCAGCCAATTTATTTTTTAGCCGGCTGCTTCGCTCACCTCCTGGCTGTCCTTGACATCTTTCAAAGGACGTTATCTGCATGTAAAGCCCTACGAGCAGTCGACACGCTGGCCCTGCTTTGGTAATTGCTCATTGCAAAGCTCTGGGTTTCATCTAAAAACCAAGCGACTGTCGCGCGCGGAGGAGCTGCTGTTGCCAGCAGTTAAATCCCACTGTGTTAAGTCCTGCAGTCTGGCAGCTCCAGTGGCTGCGGCATGTTCAGGAGCTTCTACCTCCAATTTCAAGAAAATCCTCCCTTGTCACTGGAGCGATAATGGGGATTTTACTATAACGTTGCAGTGTAATGCTGTGGTGGCCTCAGACAACCTCTGCAGTCATTCCACTGCTCCCACAGCAGAGCGGCTGCAACAAGCGCTGCGGCGAAAGGCTGCGCGTTCAGGAGGTCTCTGCATCAGAGAAGCTGAAGGATGAGCTCATAAACTAATACGAGTGGACTTCAGTCTGTCAGTACCTGGACCTCCTTCGCTGCATTCTAACCTCCCACGATGCTTCAGCCGCTGCCTTCAGTTTGCTGCTCATCAGCGTTTCTCTCCGCGTGAGCAGGAACTATTTTCAGCACGGAAAAACTGCAGCGACCCGTCTGCTCCGCAGCCACGAGCAGCAGACGGATGAAGCCAGATTTGGCAGCTGAAGAGCTTTAAATTTCCCTCAGGACCCCAGGAAGTGCAAAAAACAGCTAAAAGGTGAGTAAATGTTGGACCTAAATCCATCTGACGGCTCTTCTGCTCTAAGAAGAGACAATAAGGTCATTGCAGGTTCAACAAACACTTCACTTACAGAACCTTTTGAACAAAAGCTGCATTTGCTGCTGTGCGATTGAAGAAGAAGCAAACTGTTGAAGCATGACTAATATTTAGTGATTCATAGCAAATGTTTTGCTTTACACATGTACGAGTGACAGTGATCCCAGCTGACGTGCGGCAAAGCAAACAACAACATCCAGAGGAGAGGAAGTCAGACTCAGACGCGGAGTCATTTGCTCTGTGAGCGGGTCGGATCCTCCGCACATACAGTCCAACAGTCCTGAGGACGGAGCAGAGAGCGAACTGTGCGAGAGATATGAAACATAAACCAATTAACAGCTGTGTCTGCAATTTCCACAAAATCTCTAATACAATTAAGAATCAGCGATAAGGATGCCAACGGCAGCACTTCTGGTGGGACCAGAACCGGCTTTAACCACAAGCCTCTGATAAAAGGGTCATGTGAGCAAATAAAATGGGACGTGAAGTCAAAATGCAGGGAAGCAGTGAAGTCATGAGACAGACGTGATGTTTGTCATCTGTGATCCAGCTGTGACACCTGAACACTTCATTTACTCTCCAACGGATTTTAAAAACCTGATATTTGCTCCAGAACAGTGAGTAGAGGATGATGGGACCCAAACGTCGGCCTCCAGCTCCACGATGACGCGCCTACAAACTCATCATCCACTCGTACCCGGAGCGTCTGCGTACAGATGGACGCGGCTGCATGTCCTATTGTATCCGTCCTTCCTTCAAACGCAGCAGCTAAATGCGCGTGCACGTGTAATGAGTGAGGACAGAGACAACGGAGGGCCGTCCCCCGGGACGCTGCTCCTCCCTCCCAGCGGAGCGACCTGTCTTAAATAAATCATTCCATTTCCACGGCCAAGCTCCCTATCTCGCTTTAATCCAGTGTGGGAGAGAGTGGAGACAGATAGGGAGTAAGCTGTTTGCCTCCCTCCTCTGCCTGTGTGTCGCTTTAAGCCTTTCCTAACTTCACTTCCCAAACTTTTTTTGTTGTTGACCTACTTAAATGCAACTGTAAACCTACAAACTGGGTTGTACAGTAGAGGGAAAGTGTTTGAAATGAATTTTCTCTGAGTAAACAAGGTTGTTTTCGTGTGCGGCTGCGTGCGCTAAGCAGGTTGACCACACACGCTCCAGTAATGAGATCTATTAGCGATGCACTTTGAACGGCGGCGCCGCCGGCTCACGAACGGGTTCAGACGTCAGCTGTTCGGCTGCGATGGCGTCGCCCTGAACGTCGCTCTCAGTATTTGGCAGGATGCTCATGCGACCTGCAGGTCAGGAGCCGCCTGCGCTCGTCCCCGGGGTCTGTCTGCAACGTGCACGCGCTGCATAACGTATGGTTGACCCTGTCAGCGGCGCCTCAGCGTGACTGACAGCGCACCCTCAGAAAGCTGCAGACTGTTACTGACAGAACAAGGCTCCTCTTACCCAGGTCTCCACCTCGCTGAGCCCAGAGAGCCTGCGCGCTTTCATGTGTGTGATCAAGTGTGGGAGATGTTTGTGAACCCTGATGGATGTGATGGATGCGAGGCCCCGGTGCTCAGAGCGCTGGGCTGAAGCTCGCTGCAAACACCAAACAGCAGAAAACCGCGGGACAAACAGCGCTCAGGTACAACTCGCGTTATTAAGTCCTGAGAACGCGTTAAACATGAAGAGACATCAGTAAAACGGTTTCATCAGAGGGAAACGTCCGCGACGTTCACCAGCTTCAGCAGCTCCTCTGCAACGCACCTCTGGGTCCCAGCGTGATTCTAAAAACATCTGTGTTTGCAGCAAATTTTAATATCATGCAAATAGTCCAAGTGTGTGACCCAGTGCTTGACAGAAGCCATTAGCCGTCCTGTGAGTGACAGCCAGAGCTTCATCCGCACCCGCTGAGTCTTCTGGCTCGGAGCTTTGGCCATTCAGCTTTTGGACGTCAGCCACTTTCAACATTATATCTTTACGGTAGTTAGTGGAGCCCAGCAGCCAAAACTCTTAACTGCAGTCAGATGCGAACTGAACATTTCAGTTCAGAGCTCGAATCTTTCTGCCTCTAAAGAGACCTTAGATTTTATGTTGCAGCGTTACATAAAAGACTTTTCATGGACTGACACAATCAGGAGCCAAGAGTCACTTGCTGGTTTCACAAATGACAGATGTGTCGCTAATATGAAGCAAATGTTTTGCACTAATAGTGAATGAAGCCTAACGCAACAGCGTGAGCGGGTCGACTTCAGTGTGGGTTTCATCATCACCCCAGCGTTCTGTGTGGTACTTTGTAATCTGCTCACATAAAGGTCTCAGACCTTTGGGGATGTTCCAATTATGCAGCAGTGGGTTGTATCTTTGCAGGTATTCTGATAATCCCACTCCATATTTATTATCTACCCAGAAAGATAAGAGCACAGAGAGTCTAATGTTTGCTCAAACAGTTAGTTCAGTCAGTTTAACAGCGAGAAAAAAAAAAAAAAATCTCATGAAAGCGTCATGACACTGACGTGTGTTAACTCCACGCGGCGGCTGGAGCTTCAACTCTGGTCTGTACAGACAACACAGGAAACATGCAGGCGCAGATGCAGGCGCAGACGCAGTCGCAGGCGCAGGCAGGCGCAGGCAGGCGCAGGCAGGCGCAGGCAGGTGCAGGCGAAGACGCAGAAGTAGATGCAGGCGTAGATGCAGACGCAAGCGCAGGCAGGCGCAGGCAGGCGCAGGCGCAGACGCAGTCGAAGGCGCAGGCAGGCGCAGGCAGGCGCAGGCGCAGGCGCAGGCGCAGACGCAGTGATCCCTGTATTACTGTAACCAGTCGTCAGCAGCGCAGCGGGTCGGTCTGTGAATCACCTCCAGCATCGCAGCCGTGCAGTGGAGATGGAACACATTTACAGCAGGTTATGAGACCTGCTGTAGCTGCAGGTCCAGGAAGGAAAACAAACGTGTGGAGTCACATCCAGACTTTTCCATCAGGCGGACGTCCAGCGTTGTGATTCACACCAACCGACTGAACAAACATGTCTCCCCGGTTTCATGTGTCGTAAGTAACAGTAACTGTTCAGACAGTGAATGAAGCTTTGTCAAGTGATGGCGTCGTGGGAACCTCACGAGGGCTGAGGAGTGGATATTTACCTGCTCACGCTGCCTGATGAAGCTTTAATTCCCCTCTTTTGTCTTTGCATCGCCTTCTGGAAGGTGACTGCACTGAGACAATTAGACAAAACTATTAGCAGCTGTATTTCAGTCTTTTAAGATGTAAGAATGCAGATTTCTATATTCAGGAGGGACGACATCCTACTTCCTGCTCCAGCATCTGCTCGCAGCCTCTGGGGCTCGTCACAGCAGCGTGGGCCTGAATGAGCAGCGGGTCCAACGTGTGTGAGGTCTAGCCTGCAGTCGGCCTCACCTGGTGCTGATGAGAGCAGCACTAAAAGCAGGGAATGGGCGCCAGTATGACAGCTGCAGGTAAACGCGGGTCAAAAGCCAGCGCTCGTCTCCTGCACAGTCGATGCAACCTCCTCACTTTCACTTAAGACTTCACTTTCACTTATTTGTTGTGATTTTGCCCCGAGCGAAGTCCTCAATTTGTTTTTTGTTCACCTGGAGCCAGCGATGACCATTAAACAGTGGCCGCGCGAGGCCGCGGAGCAAAGACGAGCTCCAGCTCATCACTGTAGGTTCTGTAGCTGCTACTCGTTACACGCTGATGCTTTAACAGCTGCTGATCACAAGCTTGTTTCTAGAAACAGTGGAGACGTCAAAAGTTGTATTTTCACTGGAAGTCGCACCTTTGAATTACACGGAATGTAAAGATGACGTAAAAGTCCAGGGATGGAGGAGTTAAACATTGGTGACCAGTGATGCAGCATCAGGCTGTTTAAACGTTTTATATCTGTGAGATCTGAGCAACAACGCTGCTTTTCTGAAGCTCATAAACCTCATAACATTTTCTTCCTATTCAATAACAACGCTGTAAGAATATTGAATCTGATATTAAACTGAAAGCTTTAATGGCTAATGTTTGGTAGAATTACACATTCACAAAGCTGTTTAAATGCACACCAGTACATGTGTGTCTTCTCTTTTACCCTTTGCTCTTGTGATGAGTCTTCGTCACAGAAGCTCTAGACGTCAGCTTTAGCTCAGACGCAGCTTCTAGATTCAGGACCTGGCAGGAAACAACAGCAGTGAGAAAGAGAAGGCGCCGTAATTTGGATGTATACAAATGTCAGAATGTCGAGGCGTGTAATCCTTTCAGGAGGTGATGAGGTCCTGGGCTGAACTGGCTCCACGCCAGCTCACGCACAAGTGCTGCCTCCGAGTTCTGGAGGTGAACGCTGAGTCCTGATCCCACTCGGCTCCTCTCTCTCTGGGCTTGAAGGGATTATTTTGGTATCGGTACATATGGATTTACAGCAGTGGTGCTGAGCACACTCTGAGTGGCATCTTCTGTTTCTTTTGAGGCCACGTGCTTTCAGGCCTGTTTTCTGCTCAGAAGAATGTTGGTTGCTGGAAACTAATATTAATCCTGAAAACTGAACCATTTATCTGAAGTTAGCTTAAAACGAATGTTCAAACCATTTAAAGACGTCAGAGCAAAGGTCAGAATCCTCCCTTATCATCTTTATTCTACAGTTCTAACTGCTTTTTTTAAGTGTAGTTGTTGTCTTCAATCTATGTGTGAACAGAAACCCGTCGCCGTCGTCGGCTTTGCTCTGAAACCGTTTGGTTTCATGGATTGATATTCTGAATGTTCCTCCTTTACTTTTTAAACATTCTGTCCAACATCTGTCCACCCACCACTCTACTGTCTTCCTACAGCAACTGTTGCTAGGCAACAGATCATGGCTACTTTAGGACGTTAGTATTTACATAAAAATATGCATCATCTGATGAATAATGATACTCTCACTGTTCCATTAATCCGCTGGACCTGGATACTTTTGACCAGTGGGGCTTTGATTATGTTCCCCCTGGAAATGCAAGATTCACCAGCAGTTGAACTCTATACTGGTAATTATGACGGGTTTTATGAGATGTGGCAACATCCAGAAATTCCCCAAACACTCACTAGTTCAAAAACTGAAATTGTTGAGGCAGACTATAAGCCTTTTTATGAACTCTGGAACTTCGAAGAAATTCCCCAAAAGCCATATAGTGGACAAGATCTAACTGTACATACGGCTTCATGTCTGTCTGAGGTCTGTGGTCGGGGCTCAGGTCCGACCTAATAACACACAGCACGCGAGTGCGTAACAGAAGAACCCGCTTCATTATGTGGAATGCAGACTGTGAGCTGCACGTGAGGCATCACCTCCCGACCAGTGATCAGCTCTGCTCATTCTCTGCCTTCCTTCGCTTCATGCACCGGCTACAACGAGTGTGTGACCGGTGACTGAAGTCCTTTAACTGTAATACACTGTAGCCTGAATGTTTAGTGTGTGGCGCTTGATGAGACACAGAAGCTGATTTCGTCTGATTTAGTCTGATTCCGTCTGATTCCGTCTGATTCAGTCTGATTCCGTTTGATTCAGTCTGATTCAGTCTGATTCCGTCTGATTCCGTCTGATTCCGTCTGATTCAGTCTGATTCCGTTTGATTCAGTCTGATTCAGTCTGATTCCGTCAGATTCCGTCAGATTCAGTCTGATTCCGTTTGATTCAGTCTGATTCAGTCTGATTCCGTCTGATTCAGTCTGATTCCCTCTGATTCCGTCTGATTCAGGCTGATTCCGTCTGATTCAGTCTGATTCAGTCTGATTCAGTCTGATTCCGTTTGATTCAGTCTGATTCAGTCTGATCCTGTCTGATTCAGTCTGATTCCATCTGATTCAGTCTGATTCCTTCTGATTCCCTCTGATTCCGTCTGATTCAGTCTGATTCCGTCTGATTCTGTCTGATTCAGTCTGATTCTGTTTGGTTCAGTCTGATTCCATCTGATTCAGTCTGATTCTGTTTGATTCCGTCTGATTCAGTCTGATTCCGTCTGATTCCGTCAGATTCCGTCTGATTCAGTCTGATTCCGTCTGATTCAGTCTGATTCCGTTTGATTCAGTCTGATTCAGTCTGATTCAGTCTGATTCAGTCTGATTCCGTCTGATTCCGTCTGATTCAGTCTGATTCTGTTTGATTCAGTCTGATTCAGTCTGATTCAGTCTGATTCCGTCTGATTCAGTCTGATTCAGTCTGATTCCGTTTGATTCAGTCTGATTCAGTCTGATCCTGTCTGATTCAGTCTGATTCCATCTGATTCAGTCTGATTCCGTCTGATTCCATCTGATTCCGTCTGATTCAGTCTGATTCCGTCTGATTCCGTCTGATTCTGTTTGGTTA
The DNA here is from genome assembly GCF_900634795.4 of Betta splendens. Classification (NCBI taxonomy): domain Eukaryota; kingdom Metazoa; phylum Chordata; class Actinopteri; order Anabantiformes; family Osphronemidae; genus Betta; species Betta splendens. The sequence continues at coordinate 1,370,737 of NC_040883.2, read as the reverse complement.
AGTCTGATTCCATCTGATTCAGTCTGATTCCGTCTGATTCCCTCTGATTCCGTCTGATTCAGTCTGATTCCGTCTGATTCCGTCTGATTCTGTTTGATTCAGTCTGATTCCGTCTGATTCCGTCTGATTCAGTCTGATTCAGTCTTATTCTGTTTGATTCAGTCTGATTCAGTCTGATTCAGTCTGATTCTGTCTGATTCCGTTTGATTCAGTCTGATTCAGTCTGATCCTGTCTGATTCCGTCAGATCCCGTCTGATTCAGTCTGATTCTGTCTGATTCAGTCTGATTCCGTTTGATTCAGTCTGATTCAGTCTGATTCAGTCTGATTCAGTCTGATTCCGTCTGATTCCGTCTGATTCAGTCTGATTCTGTTTGATTCAGTCTGATTCAGTCTGATTCCGTCTGATTCAGTCTGATTCAGTCTGATTCAGTCTGATTCCGTTTGATTCAGTCTGATTCCATCTGATTCAGTCTGATTCCTTCTGATTCCCTCTGATTCCATCTGATTCAGTCTGATTCCGTCTGATTCTGTCTGATTCAGTCTGATTCTGTTTGGTTCAGTCTGATTCCATCTGATTCAGTCTGATTCTGTTTGGTTCAGTCTGATTCAGTCTGATTCTGTCTGATTCCGTTTGATTCAGTCTGATTCAGTCTGATCCTGTCTGATTTCGTCAGATTCCGTCTGATTCAGTCTGATTCCGTCTGATTCAGTCTGATTCCGTTTGATTCAGTCTGATTCAGTCTGATTCCGTTTGATTCAGTCTGATTCAGTCTGATTCAGTCTGATCCTGTCTGATTCCGTCAGATTCCGTCTGATTCAGTCTGATTCTGTTTGATTCAGTCTGATTCCGTTTGATTCAGTCTGATTCAGTTTGATTCAGTCTGATTCAGTCTGATTCCATTTGATTCAGTCTGATTCAGTCTGATCCTGTCTGATTCAGTCTGATTCCATCTGATTCAGTCTGATTCCTTCTGATTCCCTCTGATTCCATCTGATTCAGTCTGATTCCGTCTGATTCTGTCTGATTCAGTCTGATTCTGTTTGGTTCAGTCTGATTCCATCTGATTCAGTCTGATTCTGTTTGGTTCAGTCTGATTCAGTCTGATTCTGTCTGATTCCGTTTGATTCAGTCTGATTCAGTCTGATCCTGTCTGATTCCGTCAGATTCCGTCTGATTCAGTCTGATTCCGTCTGATTCAGTCTGATTCCGTTTGATTCAGTCTGATTCCGTCTGATTCTGTCTGATTCTGTTTGGTTCAGTCTGATTCCGTCTGATTCAGTCTGATTCCGTTTGATTCAGTCTGATTCAGTCTGATCCTGTCTGATTCAGTCTGATTCCATCTGATTCAGTCTGATTCCGTCTGATTCCATCTGATTCCGTCTGATTCAGTCTGATTCCGTCTGATTCCGTCTGATTCAGTCTGATTCTGTTTGGTTAAGTCTGATTCCATCTGATTCAGTCTGATTCTGTTTGATTCAGTCTGATTCAGTCTGATTCTGTCTGATTCCGTTTGATTCAGTCTGATTCAGTCTGATCCTGTCTGATTCCGTCAGATTCCGTCTGATTCAGTCTGATTCCATCTGATTCAGTCTGATTCCGTTTGATTCAGTCTGATTCAGTCTGATTCAGTCTGATTCGGTCTGATTCCGTCTGATTCCATCTGATTCAGTCTGATTCTGTTTGATTCAGTCTGATTCAGTCTGATTCAGTCTGATTCCGTCTGATTCAGTCTGATTCAGTCTGATTCCGTTTGATTCAGTCTGATTCAGTCTGATCCTGTCTGATTCAGTCTGATTCCATCTGATTCAGTCTGATTCCGTCTGATTCCATCTGATTCCGTCTGATTCAGTCTGATTCCGTCTGATTCCGTCTGATTCTGTTTGGTTAAGTCTGATTCCATCTGATTCAGTCTGATTCCGTCTGATTCCCTCTGATTCCGTCTGATTCAGTCTGATTCCGTCTGATTCCGTCTGATTCTGTTTGATTCAGTCTGATTCCGTCTGATTCCGTCTGATTCAGTCTGATTCAGTCTTATTCTGTTTGATTCAGTCTGATTCAGTCTGATTCAGTCTGATTCTGTCTGATTCCGTTTGATTCAGTCTGATTCAGTCTGATCCTGTCTGATTCCGTCAGATCCCGTCTGATTCAGTCTGATTCTGTCTGATTCAGTCTGATTCCGTTTGATTCAGTCTGATTCAGTCTGATTCAGTCTGATTCAGTCTGATTCCGTCTGATTCCGTCTGATTCAGTCTGATTCTGTTTGATTCAGTCTGATTCAGTCTGATTCCGTCTGATTCCGTCTGATTCAGTCTGATTCAGTCTGATTCCGTTTGATTCAGTCTGATTCAGTCTGATCCTGTCTGATTCAGTCTGATTCCATCTTATTCAGTCTGATTCCTTCTGATTCCCTCTGATTCCATCTGATTCAGTCTGATTCCGTCTGATTCTGTCTGATTCAATCTGATTCTGTTTGGTTCAGTCTGATTCCATCTGATTCAGTCTGATTCTGTTTGGTTCAGTCTGATTCAGTCTGATTCTGTCTGATTCCGTTTGATTCAGTCTGATTCAGTCTGATCCTGTCTGATTCCGTCAGATTCCGTCTGATTCAGTCTGATTCCGTCTGATTCAGTCTGATTCCGTTTGATTCAGTCTGATTCAGTCTGATTCTGTCGGATTCCGTTTGATTCAGTCTGATTCAGTCTGATCCTGTCTGATTCCGTCAGATTCCGTCTGATTCAGTCTGATTCCGTCTGATTCAGTCTGATTCCGTTTGATTCAGTCTGATTCAGTCTGATTCAGTCTGATTCAGTCTGATTCCGTCTGATTCCGTCTGATTCAGTCTGATTCTGTTTGATTCAGTCTGATTCAGTCTGATTCTGTCTGATTCAGTTTGATTCAGTCTGATTCAGTCTGATTCCATTTGATTCAGTCTGATTCAGTCTGATCCTGTCTGATTCAGTCTGATTCCATCTGATTCAGTCTGATTCCTTCTGATTCCCTCTGATTCCATCTGATTCAGTCTGATTCCGTCTGATTCTGTCTGATTCAGTCTGATTCTGTTTGGTTCAGTCTGATTCCATCTGATTCAGTCTGATTCTGTTTGGTTCAGTCTGATTCAGTCTGATTCTGTCTGATTCCGTTTGATTCAGTCTGATTCAGTCTGATCCTGTCTGATTCCGTCAGATTCCGTCTGATTCAGTCTGATTCCGTCTGATTCAGTCTGATTCCGTTTGATTCAGTCTGATTCCGTCTGATTCTGTCTGATTCTGTTTGGTTCAGTCTGATTCCATCTGATTCAGTCTGATTCTGTTTGATTCAGTCTGATTCAGTCTGATTCTGTCTGATTCCGTTTGATTCAGTCTGATTCAGTCTGATCCTGTCTGATTCCGTCAGATTCCGTCTGATTCCGTCTGATTCCGTCTGATTCAGTCTGATTCCGTTTGATTCAGTCTGATTCAGTCTGATTCAGTCTGATTCAGTCTGATTCCGTCTGATTCCGTCTGATTCAGTCTGATTCTGTTTGATTCAGTCTGATTCAGTCTGATTCAGTCTGATTCCGTCTGATTCAGTCTGATTCAGTCTGATTCCGTTTGATTCAGTCTGATTCAGTCTGATCCTGTCTGATTCAGTCTGATTCCATCTGATTCAGTCTGATTCCGTCTGATTCCATCTGATTCCGTCTGATTCAGTCTGATTCCGTCTGATTACGTCTGATTCAGTCTGATTCTGTTTGGTTAAGTCTGATTCCATCTGATTCAGTCTGATTCTGTTTGATTCAGTCTGATTCAGTCTGATTCTGTCTGATTCCGTTTGATTCAGTCTGATTCAGTCTGATCCTGTCTGATTCCGTCAGATTCCGTCTGATTCAGTCTGATTCCATCTGATTCAGTCTGATTCCGTTTGATTCAGTCTGATTCAGTCTGATTCAGTCTGATTCCGTCCTTTGGATCATTTTCATCTTCTTTAAATCGGGGCCCTACTTCATTCATAGAGTCTCTAGTGGCTGTTTGTGTTACTCACTCTAGTATTTTACTTCTGAAACTTTTCATTCTGTGATGTTTCTGTCTCAAAGCAGTGATGTTAATCCCTCAGAAGGACTCTAAGTGCTGAGTCACCGGTCCGGCTCTAACCCAGCGTTTGACCTATGGGTGGACAGTTTTCCCGACCGACGCTGGCATTTATCAGGGATGTGAGAGCAGAAGTGTTGATCGATATTTCATTTTGGCTTCGCTGCCATAACGACATAAACAATGGTGAGGATCTGCCGGTCGCGGCCGCTGGATTCATCTCCCAGGTCTGAGGTGCCAGGATGAAGCAGCGGCAGTCGTCTGAGCAGCAGCTCGTCAGAGCAGCAGAAAAGGGCAGCGCGTCTGCAGCAGAGGCGACCACACGCGGATGCTCTGCTCCCACGTCTGCGCAGACGCTCGGCTGCTTCCTCTCAGAGCCGCACGACTGCTTTTCTGCTGCTCACGGAGACCGAGTGGAAATGCTTTGAATCCCGGACAGTTATTAACGTGTGTGAGGAAAACGCCAAACGTTTTACGGATAGTTTAGCTTTAATAAGCTTCGTTTTTACACTAACGTTTCTCCTTTTTCTAACTTAACGTGTGTTTCTTATCACAAAATGGCTTTTTATAATAACTAACGCTGTGTCCAAACGACTGGTGGAAGAAATGCCAGAATATTAATGCATGAAACAGAAGAAGACCTTAAAGACTGGTTTCAGCCTTTACGTGCGTGTTTACAGCTGCAGATTCAACATTCTCTGTTCACCGCTGATTCCGCTGAATATCAATTTATCAAAATCAATTCACCAGACCACGAAATCTGGCTTGTTACAGCGTTCTATAGTTTATTTAACATGAAACATGGTCTGTTGGTTTGCAAACAACGCACCAATGAATAACTTAGTTCCACAGAAACATCTGCCTTTTTAAATATTTGTAAAGGAACAAGAAGTAAAGAAGGACATGCATAAAACAAGTGTAGTACAATATCTAGAGCATGAAATATTGACGTTGTTCTCTTGTCTCTCCCTCATCACTTGAGAAGTCCTAAATAAATAAAGCTATTATTTATTTTCCTTATCAGATGAGGCTCAGCTTGTCATATTTGCCTGCGAGTGTTGTTTGAAGTAACAAGCACCCAACACTGCCACAGATTAGAGGAAACAGATGTCTCCTTCCACTGGAAGGGCAACGCTTCCTGACAACATGTTGTTTCCTCTTGTTTCTGGATCTGCATCACATCTCTCAGCTTTTC
>NC_040883.2:1222972-1362972 GCF_900634795.4 Betta splendens | reverse complement strand
GCTGTCATTTTTTTAGGTGAATCAGGATTGTTTCCCTTGTTACCCTCTGTTTAATTGATTCAATATTAAATACATTTTAAAACGCCAGAGAGACTAGTGTAGCATATTAAACCTGTATTTTTCTGGCTGTGACAAGTGTCTGTGAGGTCTTTTGTTCGTCGTATTGAGTCAGCGGAGGGAGCTGAAATAGCCTATTGTGCTGTTGCTTATGAAATTTTCAGATTTGCTGCATGAAGCGAATGATTCTGTCAGACAGATGGAGCGATTCAAATGAGATAAAAGAATCCAACTTTCCATTTATAAAACTGAAGGATCATCCTTTCCTCTCGCAGAGATCCACTTTCCCACTGTGACCTCCTAAAATAGGTCCCAGCACGTTTGTGCACAGCATTTTCTTCTGGGAGCGCCTTCGTAATCCCTCCTGTTTAAATAGTTCCACACGTATGTGCTTGTGCAAGTGAGTGGATGAAGACGGACAAATCCCATGGAATCCATTGGAAAAAAAAGGATTGCAATTTTTATTCGTATTCATGTACAGTATGAACTACAATCTCAGGTATCAATATTTGAACATCATCCTCAGAGAAATTAGTTGGACTCCTGACAAGCACAGTCTTGTGTTTTTTTCTTGTTTTTGTTTTGCTTTTATATCTTTTTTTTAACAATTGAAGCACATGTAAAATTATGATCTGAAGATTTTTTTGCATTGTGTTTTTGAAAATATTTTTTTTGTAGAAATTTACCCATTTGCTGATTATTCCCTCAAAAATGAGAGAGAATATTCCCATGTACATTAACCCTCCCTTCACGTCGACCGCTGGCAGAATCTGATCACCTTGGCACGTGGTCGGACAGAAGTCCAGCAGCTCTGCTGGTGAGTCCAACGCTCTGCGCCTCAGTCAGGCTCCAAAGCTCTGCCTGTGAAGCCGTCCTGCTCCAGTGGAGCCCCACTCGTTCCAAATTACTTACAACCCTCGTCCCTAAAATGTACGGATATAAAAAATCTCAACCGTTTTTTCACTGTAGCCAGCGTCAACATTGAATCATTAAGCCACCAAAGCATGGAAAAGGAACTGAGCGTTAAAGGAAACAGAAGGAAGGGAGAGAAGGGTTCACTGGCCGACGTCACTGCTCTGGTGGACGATGACTGGACTCTGGCCTCCACGTGCGCGTCTGACTGATGTGAGTGAACTATGAGCTCGCTGCACGCCGAGACTCTTCATTCTTCTGAAATCATCCCTAATTAATTTCATCGCAATAGCTAAAAGTGTGTGTTTTCCTGCGACGCGACGCCGCCATCGGGTCAAAACCCGTCCGTAAATATACATTCCATTACGCTGGCTTCATTGATAATCAGTCACATTTGTGAAATTGCCAGTGGGAAATTAAAATACGCTTGTTGCACAGAGACCAAAGCAAAAGGCTTATCTACCTCCTCGTACTTTCTGCACAAGGTCACTGTTTCCATGGCGACAGCCTGATGGCTAGTTTTGCCTCCTTATTCTTTATCTACTTTTTCACTCCTCTCCCTTCATATCTGCAATATCTGTGTTTGAAGGCCGCTCATGACCACCGCGGGTCTGACTCCCACCCACTGCTCTTCACTTTCCATCGCTGCCTCCCCCGTCCTCGAGCCCTCGTTGTCCAGAAACTAAATGCAGAATCAAAGTCTAAACAGACGACAGGAGAGGGGACGTTTTGATGAGCTATAAATGATGCAACATCAAAGTCAGCGCGTGTGTTTTTCTCTGACAAAAATGAGACTGAGCAAGGGGTCGCTTCAATATCAAAGGCCTCCACTCGCTGTTAGATGTTGGGCACCGGAGAGTGGAAAAGCCTCACGCTGCTGTGTTATCAGCTTCCCTCTGTTAGTCTGCAAATGAACTGCTGATACAGATTAATGAGCTATAACACGTCTGCTCTTATGTTGTTGCAGGTTCTGGTGCTCCGCTGACTCCGTTAGCCCTGTCTGCGTTAGTCTGACAGGGTCACACTACATTACAAAGCAGCCTCATTTGCCTCTTTATCAGCGCTAACAGATGGACGATCAGCCCGGCTCCCGTGACCCTGGGACGGTGGCGAGGCAACGCCACACTGAGTGGACGTAGATCATTGCTGGGTGAACAGAGGGGCCACAGACCGCAGCCTTATGCTCCCCTTCATTTTCCTCAGCAATATTCCACACGCTCCGAGGGAAAAACCAAGACAAATGACAGGCGGCGCGGGGCGAGGAACGTGCCTGAGCTCCGAGACACGGGGCGATCAAACAGGCAGAAGGAACGGCAGCGAGAGAGAAGTGAGAGAGGCGCTCAGAGGAGGAGGAGCAGGAGGAGAACTTGGTCTTAATTAAAGTGAAGGATGGTTGGTTGTTGTTAAGGAGCCACAGGGAAAATGCACATCTACTCATTTGACTGCTCGGCTCCTCAGGCACGCTGGCTTCACTGTGATATCATCCAGAGCCGGGTCATTAAAGGATCCCATTTTGCCTTGAGTGACGGCCTGAATATGATGCGAGCTCAGTCTGAGCCGGCGCGGCCAAGGTGAGGCTCATGAGCACTAAGGCAGCGTCCGCCTACCAAACATATGAGTGCGTGTGAGCTCAGACGCATCCCGACGTGGGCGCCCAGTGAACCTTTCCTCACCTTTGAGCAGTACTACACAGATAGAGAGAAATAAAATCAGCTAAAAAGCTATCACAAATTATTTTTCTTCATTTAGCCACTAGACATACTTTTAATAAATAATCTTTCGTTTTTGTAAAGACACTTGTTAAAGTATCACATGTTGTCCCTTCGCCAAATGCTGAATAATCATCACTATCGACGTCAACCGCTGTGAAGTCAATGTCACCTTGATTCTTTTGTCTTCGTGTTCTGCTCCATCGTGCTCTGAACACACAATGGACGGGCTGATAATGGATCAGATTTGGGTCTCTTGTACATTGTCTTTTGAGCAGGCTTGAATCAATAAAGGTTCCTGTGTGGCTGAGCTGTGTATGGTGCTGAGCATGGGGGGGTGGTGGTAAGTGCTCTTGTAGGTGTTGTAGTGGTTGTAGTGCTCAAGAGGGGGCAGCGATAGGTGTCTCTTCATGGCAGCAACACCCGCGAGCTCTTCTTCAACGGTGATGACCTCCATGGAGGAGGCAGGCCCGTCGGGATCCTGCTGGTTGTGCTGCTTCCTCATTTTATAGAAGATAACCAGCAGGACGGCAGCCATGAGCGTGATGGCCACAAAGCAGCCAATGATGATCTTGGTGGTTTTCATCACCTCGTCCAGGCCGTTGAAGGCGCCCTCGCCGTCCGGGTCCAGGACCGGGATGGTGTAAGTCCGCTCTGTGGTCCGCGTGGAGACAGGAGGCTCTTTAGTGGTGGAGGACGACACCCAGCCAAACGGAGGAAGTGGCGTCTGGCCGTCGTAGCCGGTGGGCTCGATGGTCTCCACGGTGACCGTGGTGAAGTAGGTCACGCCGCTGTTCTCCACAGAGGTGACGTTGAGCACCGCGGAGGCAGAAATGTTGCCCGCCGTGTTGCTGACCATGCAGGTGTAGGTCCCGGTGTCCTGCATGGTGACGGTGGTGAAGTTCAGAGTGCCGTCGTTGAGGACGGACAGACGCACCTTGTACGCGCCGTGCGTCACCAGCGAGCCGTTGGGCGTGAGCCAGCTGATGGACGTCAGCGAGCTGGTGCGGCATTTGAGCTCGGCGCCCATGCCCTCCGTCACATTGAGGTCCGCGGGCGGCTCTACGATGACGGGAACGTCGCACTGGAAGTAGCTGTGGTCCAGTTCCCCGATGTAGCGGCCTTTGAAGGCGGCGGGAGCGTGGCAGCGGGCGCAGCAGCTGGTGTTGGCGGGCACGGTCTCCTTCAGCCACCAGCTGAGCCACAGGATGTCACAGTTGCAGTTCCAGGGGTTGTGATGGAGGTGCACCCTCTCCAGGCGGTGCAGCGGCGTGAAGAGGTCGTGCGGCAGGAAGGTGAGGTTGTTGTGAGCCAGGTTGAGCTCCACCAGCGACTGAAGGTCGTCGAAGGAGTTCCTCTCGATGGTTTGGATCTGGGCGTGCATCATCCACAGTTTCTGAAGGTTCACGAGTCCTGCGAATGCGCTGGGCTTGATAACAGTGAGTTGGTTTCCTGACATTTCCAGCTCCTCCAGCCTGACCAGCGGTAGGATGTTGGGGATCTCCTTGAGGTTGCACATTCCCAGGTTTAGGTAGCGAAGGTTGCTCAAGTCCTTGAAGGCGCCGTCAGAAATGTAGGAGAGGCGTTTGAGCTCGCCCAGATCCAGCCTCCGCAGCGAGGGAACCCTGTTGAAGGCATAGGACGGTATACTTTCAATGGGGTTGTTGCGCAGCCACAGTTCCTTTAATTTGGACAGGTACTCGAACGCTCCATTGGGGATGGTGGTGAGTCGGTTGTCAAAGAGCTCCAGCGTGTTGAGACTGGCCAGTCCATTGAAGGCGCCGATTTCAATGCTGCGTATGTGGTTCTTGCTCAGCTGCAGGATCTCCAGATGGCGCAGGTGTTTAAAACTGTCCACCTTAATGACCTGGATGAGGTTGTCCTGCAGGTTCAGGTAGCGCGTGTTGGTGGAAATGCCATCGGGGACGTCTCGCAGGCTGCGGCGGGTGCATATGACTTTGCTGAACTGGTTACTACAGGAGCAGACGGAGGGACACGTCTGAGCGCGGACGAGCCCGGCCACCACCAGGATCTGAAGGGCCAGGAGCAGCACAAAGAGGGGGTTGGACAGCGCCCCCTTCAGCCTACGACCTCGCATTGTCTGGCGCTGGAGGGAGAAGATCATCGTGTTCAGCATTCATAGTTCATCTGCTGTTTGTGTTCTCTGTGGGAAGAAGGGAAAAAAAACACTCATTAATCACACACCATCATCAGGATCGTCATCAGAAAATCATTTACTGATAATAAAATGATCTGATTGTTGACTCATGGTACATAGATGTAAAACTGAACAACAGCGAGATGAATCCACAGCTTCGGTTTCTGTCAATATTTCCCATCTGCGGAGCTCGACGAGCTCCGTCGGCTCCCTAACCCTGGAATGTCCCAGATTTGCAGACTTCACAGAAGGTGATGTAACGACAGTGGAAACCAGAACTTATCTGCTTCCCGTGTGAGCAGGACCCGTTATTATCACAGAACATCAGTGATTTCGGGCCACGTCCAGCCATTAAACCAAAGGACTCTGTTTACGGCACTTCTTTAAAGCAACGCGACGGCGATGCTCTTCATCTTTCATCATGATCCACTTTATTTTGTTGTTGCTCGACTATGGCAGAATTCATCTCTGAAATGAGGTAACAAGCAGCTCGTTATTTCATTACATTAGATTAAATTCGATTAGATGCGTCCATTCAGCCCAAAGTGTCGAGGAATGTGCCTGAGTGTGCTCAGGATAAAAATAGAGCAGCATATTCATGCACAGAGCAGCCTGTGCCTCCCACTCCCAAACAGCAGCATCTATGTGTTGCTATCCTCCTTATCTCCGGCCCACGTAGACGTGACCTACACATAAATCAATATGCAGCATGTCAAACGTGTCACATATTTGGAGACGTTATAAGATGTGACGGTACCGTGTTAAGCTGCTATTAAGTTATGCAGAGAATGTTCACGAGTGCAGCTAATGCCTTTGCCACGAGCAAAGCACTCTGCCTCCTGCAAGAAACATTAACCTTGGGACTGGATCCTTACATTAACTATTCTCCTTCTCCTTCCATTCAAGTTTGGTTAATCATATCATATCCTTCTGTTAACGCACGACAACGGTGACAGGCGCATTCAGTGCGAGCGACGGGCTCGAAGCCGCGTCGAAGCCGCCGTCCCACTGGCAGCCGCTCATGGGTCTGACTGGAATTACAACAGGCCTGCGTCATGTCAGCCATGACGAAGACGCTCGTAGAGATCAGCAGCCGTCAATAGAACAACTGGGTCTGCATTTCCACATCAACGCTCCAAGAAATGAATTCAACAGTGCAGCTTATTGATCAGCGCGGTGAAGTCATTACAGCTCATCCTTGGCCACATGCCTTCCTCATGGAGCCGCTCATCGGAGTTTATTTTATCAGCACAGAATGTCTCATTGCGTAAAAAGATGGCACATACCCAGAAGAATTAAAAAAAACACTTCCTTTGTTGGTGCAACACTGCTTGGATTCATTTGATCCAGGCGGCCTCTACGTGCATTCAGGAGCCGCTTACATCTAAAATCCTGCCAGCAACATAAAAATACACCCACCCTCACGTCTCTGCTGCAGCAGCAGCCACTGGCATCATGTCTGACACCGCTGTGATTTGCCAAATTCATTTGTTATAATGAGTTGGTTGGAAAGTGCTGCGATAACATATGTCTCAATCAGGGAGCACGTAGCGAGAGGCTGCGACATAAAGCGGAGGATTCCAGCGCTGACATTTAGCTCCGTGTTCACTGGGACTTTATCTCCTGTCCAGCTTGGCAGCGACGCAAACAACTAATGTCCACTAATCCACAAATTAGGCAACACCTCAGGCGCGAGGGAGGAGAAGCTGAACCTCAAAAAAAAGTGTTTCCATCAACATCGGGACGTTCTGATTGTAATATTGATACAGTCTCATCACAGCCTGACTCACTGGAGGAGAAACGTTCATTCATGTCCCAGTTTATTATAATATTTGGGAAAAGAACAAGCGTCTAAAAACAAAGGCCAAATAAACTGAGTCATTGCTTATTAGAGAACAACTAATCACAGCCGCTCGCTGTTGATGCAGCGAGTGTGAAATTGGTGGAGTGGGTGAAATATGACGTGATATGAAATGTGGCAAGTCTCACATCTTGATGCAGAAGAAGCCTGTGGCCACCAAGGAGACTGTCTGATGAGCTGAATCTCATTTGGCTAATTCATTCATCACATTACTGATCCGCTGCATTTGCATCCGTTTGGTGCCTTTAACCTTGTTTTGTTTCACGCTGTAACTTCACAGACCTGCGCTCACGATTTGCCCCAGAGTCGCACATGAATGACGGCTGCTTGTGAGGCTTTAATTGATGACATGAAGCCGGAGCTGGTGCACAATCACCAGCGTGAGGAACACGAGAGACTGTGGAAAAGGAAACCTACAGGATTCACCAGAAAACAAACCACTTCCACTGAAGGTGGGGAAAATATTGGGAAAACATTGTTTGAGAAAAACAGGTTCAGTTAAAACTACTCATTAAAATTTGATGGAAAATTAATCTGCACATATTTTGCTCATTGCTTTTTAAAGGAAAAAACGTCAAATGTTATCTTTGTGTTGTTTGTACACTTGAAGTCAAGTCATCTAGATGCTTTGGACATTATTTAGCTATGAAGGAAATCAGTGATATTTAGTCCAAACCGAAGCCAGTGAAGCGTCTCCTCAGTGGTGACAGCGGCCAAAATGGCTGCTGTCTTATTCTGACAAACACACTGAGTGCTTCACTTCCCAGCGCTCCTCCACCTGAGAGGCGAGTCCCCTCCCCCATACCCCCCCACCCCCCTCCCCCATGACCCCCCGCTGAGTGCTGGCATTGGGGAGATAAATCTGGGAGGCTCCTGGTCTCTGCTCATAACTGGAGTAGAAATGATGGTCGTGGCTTCGGCCGTTTGACCGACTCAGAACAACGAAAATGATTGTTCGTTAACCAGAAAATATTTTCAGCTGCCAATAGTTTTCTAGATGCAATAACTTTTAGTCATCGCCTGGTGGTAGTTAAGGGCCAGTAACGGCTTCTCAGCAGTTAAGGCCTGATCTATTTCATCTCATGCTGTTCGACCAGTTGGCTGCTGCAATGCACTAAAGACTAGCTAACGATATATATTAATATCATAATGATGTTTTACTGAAGCAAAGGAGGAATCATTATTTCAGACTGTGAAAGAAATGCAAATGAAATAATTCCATTGTTTTCGATCTGGCAGCCGCCGTGTCTGAATGTAGTCAAACTAGAATCCTGGAAACGCTGCAGGTTCAGCGGCTGTGGCTCATCGTCCTGCTGCAGCAGACCTACATGTAACCTGTTACAGCTTCTATAGCCTCTCATTAGGAGGCAGTGGTTGAGCTGCACACGTGGGTGAGGAACCACCGCCAGCGAGCGTCCACTGAGCGGCTCCAGTGTCACCTGTGCTCAGCGAGACTGTAGATGAGTTAAAGCTGATGCCAAGAACCTTGTAACGCAACACTGGGACTGGATTCTCTGAATGCCTTCGCATAAAAGCTCCACTGATTCCTCCAGTTTTAAAGCTGTGCTAATTGATTGGACTGATTGATGTTGCACCGGAGCGCATGGGGACAAGCAGCTCCACAGACTGGAGCGAAGGCAAATAATAAGAAAGAAACGGCAACAAGAGCGTGTGGCGCGTGACCTCTGTAACGCTGCTGTTCTACACATCTAACACGCGCAGCGACATAAAGAACACGGGCCGATACAGAGTCCGACCCAGCTCACTGCAAAATGCTCCTCTGGTTTCTGTTTCTGGACTTCACTGGCTTCAGCCAGAAAAAAGAGCAGACACTAATCTCCAGCACTTCATCACCAGCTATGAGGTGGTGCAGTCGACCTCCTGACCTCAGATTAACCCCTGCCTCCCCTGAGGGCAGCAGCTCTCCCAGATGGCACCAGCACATTGTGGAAAATCATCAGTTTTCGATGACCAGGCTCCAGTCTGTGACGGCGCGGCATTAAATTAAAACCACGGCAAAATGGAGAGCAATCAAACTGCCATCTGGAATCACAATCAGACAATAACTGGGAGCACAAAGCCTGGAGCCGCTGGCTTTCGCCATCAGGTAGAACGACTTCTGAATCAATCTGGTGAGAAATAACGTCAGGCAGAGTTGGATGAAACCACACCGAGTCGCACCTGCATCACTTCCTGTCAGCGTCGTAGAATGCAGGTTCCTGCTTTGCTTTCTCATTCACCTTCATTTCAGTAAGTAGAGGAAGGCTGCTTTCTTGTGCCAACACGGGGCAGAGGAGGGACGAGAGGGTGAAGCGACACCTTTCAAGTGATAATTCACTTCCTGTGCACGTATTACCTTATGCTGCCTCCATTATGATAATTGCATGGGCTAAATAATCTGCACAGGCCTCAGCGTTCAAACAGGCGCTGCCAAGGCTCCGTCTGGTCTCTGCAAAGGGATTAAGACGCGCGCCCTGGGTGGAATCCTGGCTGAACACGAGCGCGCTCTTAGTATTCGTGTCACTTGTCGAACTCGCCAATCTGCTCCCATGACTGCGTTCCTAAAGAGATATGAGGCATCGGCCAACTGTAGGTGCAGCGCACGGCGCACAACACGTTAGCGTGACTCAGGCTGAAACGGACCACGAGAACACAACATTGAGGGTCTGGAGCTGCAGACAGCGTGGAAGCAGCGGGTTTCAGAGGGTGACGACGGGCCAGAACTCTGACTGCACAGAAAACAACAGTCCCATTAAAACGCACACAATGGCTGTAGCCGCACCGGCCGCGTTGGCAGGTTGCCGCTCTGCAAAACGCAGGCGCTCCGAGGGATTAGTTCACTGGAGTGTCCTCTGCTCAGTCACAGCTGTTCGCCAGCGGATTCCAGCCATTCTAGTTTGCAAATTGACTGAACGGGAGAAGTTGGAGGCGGTTCTGGAGTGTTTGCGTCTTCAGAGAGGTTAAGAACGCGGCTTCAGGTGAAGATGAGCTGAGTTCTACCTGAAGTGGACAAACTAACGTGAAACAGGACGTCTCCTTGACGTCAGCCTTTAAGCTTGAATATTTATAACAAAAACACAATTACACCCTCAAGAATGCAGGAAATCAGTCCAGTTCTTCATAAAATGTCACTGCTGAGTTGTTATTTAGAGTGGAAACATTTTGGGCTTGTTTGTTGTCTTTTCACTTGATTTGACTAAATGTTGCATCAAACAGAACAGAGACAAGCGTCTGGAGCTGACGCAGCACTTCAGACTGAACGTGTTCATACGTAATGAGGAGCCGTTTTCAGTTCAAGGTCAGAACGTTGGATATTTGGGTTCAGATTCTTATGGGCTCTGCGACAACGCTTCCGTTCTCATAACCGTGTTTGGAGTTTTAAAAATATCCAGAACGAAAGCTGCAAATGTGTCTTTTACGGAGAGCGAGTGTGAAGCATCCAGTCTATTTATGCCCCGTGTGCACCTGTGAGTCTGCAAATAACCTGCTCACACAAATACCTGCATGCAAATGTCAGCTAACAAACTAAAGGGCAGTAAGAAAAGAGAAGTCACAGCATCAAAGCACAGTTACCTATTTGTCGCTAATGCTTTGAGCCTCTGTCTCCTCACAGAATCCACTGACACAGGATCATTCTGGGGCTGGAGCTGAAGCTGAAGGGACCACGCACCCAACCACGGGAGGAACGGGTCAGGTTCCGTGTCACCAGGAGGGTTGGTCTGTTCACCTCTACTGGAACGAACCAAGGATGGAGCTACTCCACTTCTGCTTTCGTACCTGGGCTCCATTAGAGCGGCTGGTTCATCCCACTGCACTGCCTTACAGTCAGGAAATGACATTCTATTGGACCAGAGTACTATAATTATCCAAGGGTGAGAAGGGGATTAAGGTCTGTTTAACAATAACCAGCAGCAAATATATATTTGGACTCGGATGGAAGCTGCAGCGCAGACATTTTCCCAGTGATGTGGTTTCATAGGTGTTTTCTGCTTGTTGGTGGGAAATCAATGACTTATCTTCCTGATAAAGGTGACGCTTAAAGCTTTAGGACGCACAGAGGAGGCTGCAGGTGCAGCATATCATGCGTGCAGTCGCTCTGCTGATATGAGGCCGAGTCGAGGACGGGACCTGCACACGCTGCACCGCTGACGCTCACATTCATCCTGACACCACGCGCCGAGCTGTAATTGGCTCCCAGGGATTCCTGGCGCCGCTGGTGCGGTTACTACAATTGTAGCTGGACGGTGGTTGGAGGTTCACACAGAGCCGCTCCAGCAGATGTGCAGCCAGCGGTGGCTCTGCATCCGTCATGCCGTCAACAACATGGGCCCGTGCGCTGTTTACCACAGGGCTGCAGGACGGTGCTGCTGGACTCAGCTGATGCTGATTGATCGCGTGTGGCCGGTGTTGACAGCGTACAGTAGGCAGTCCATCTTGTTTTGCTCCATCATTTGTTGGTGGTGGGAAGTCTCAGCTGGCATGCTAATAAGCTGTTAAGGGCTGGTCTTGTGCCAGAATGTGTTTCCCACTTGGTTTGTCCTTGTTTGTCCTTGTTGCTTGTTGTGTCTATTTGTGTTGATTTTTTCCCTATCATGCAACAACATGAATCCGTATCAGCTTTGAGGCTCTAACGACGCATTGTTCTACTTTTGACCTCATATGTGGATTTTTCTGGAAATTAAACCAACATCAGAGATAAAAGGAACCCTGACCCATCGACATGAGTTCATTTAAATCAGCTCAACAGCAAAAATTTATAGCGGCTGTAATTATTTGAAATATGTCAATTCTGGTTCTGTTCTATAAATCCACCTATTTAATGCTTAATGGGTCCCATGCAGCATTGGACGGGCCAAAGGTCAGCGGCAGCAGAGGCACAGATTTGCACAGAGCTGACGTCCAGAAACAAGCATTGAGGGAAGCTGCTCATCGCTGCTCTTCAGTCTCACCTCCAGAAACGCTTCTCTCGCTCGTCTGCAGCTTCACGCACCTAAATCCTGCGGCTTCTCTTTCCACCTACAGTATCTCCTGCCCCTCACTCCCCCAGAGCCGCTATCTGTCTCCCTCCGTCCCGGAGCCTTTCTCTGTCCCCGTCTCATCCTCGACTTTCACCGCTAAATGATTCTGTACAGAAAAAAAACTAATCAGGTTTAAGTGAGAGTGAGAAAAGCAGAGATGGGAGGAAATTCTGTGTGATTCCAACTTGGAGAGAGGGTAAAAAAACCAAGTCGGAATCAGAAAGCAACATTGGCAATGTGTGAGGGGGTTGTAGAGAGAATTGCAAGTGCATTAGCAGTCAGAGCACTTAGTGTGAGGAAGCCATTCATTATTCATTAGCTAATTCACCATGTATAGTAATTAAAATCAGGGCCTGCTCCAAACTGGAAGCAGCGATGATAGACTGGTTTTCCATGTACAATTTTTAAAAGGGCTGTTTTGGTGCTGGTGCTTCAGGCTTTTCTAAATCATGTTTATGTGTTTAAAGGCTGCAGCGCGCTGTCATGACTCCTCTACAGCACTAGGTTCACAGTGTGACATCTCTCTGACGCCAGAATGGCTCCAAAATAGAAATATGCAAATGTGTAACATGACCTATAAATAACAAAGCCTTTCATTGCTGTGTACAGTATCTGTGAAGATAAAACACTAAACAATGGACGCGATAAAATATAGATTTACCCATCGCACGGCGTGGGACCCACACTCACTGCTCAGCTCTCAAACCGTCTTTACCTTTTACACGTTCACAAAGACTCTGTGATGCTCAAATATGTGTCATGCCCCCAAAAACAAGGCTGTTCACTTGATCCCAGAAATACTGTTGCATCAATTAATAGCAGAGTGAGACAAGGCTGCTGATCATGCGCTGCTCAGTCTGCAGGCGAAGAGAGGAACTTGGTGTTTGAGCTATATTTGAACAACAAAGTTGCTTGTTCTGGCAGCAGCTAAAGGTTGGAGTCAAAATACTCCAGAGTTTGTGTCTGTGTCTGTGATGTGTCTGTTTATTCTAAGCAATAGTCTAATTGGTGCTTCAGATCAATGGCTGTAACCTCAAGCTCCTATTTTATCTGTTTACTGCAGATACAAATCTTCCTCCTGTGTGTGTGTGTGTGTGTGTGTGTGTGTGTGTGTGTGTGTGTGTGTGTGTGTGTGCGTGTGTGTGTGCGTGTGTGTGTGTGTGTGTGTGTGATTCTACCAGAATACAAATGGGACCCATTCCTCATATTTATGCTTAATCTCTTTTACGTCTCGGTCTCTTAAACGATATCAGCTGGTCCAACTCCCGGCTCACAGCTGATTACCTGGATCAGGTGCGTTCAGCCAATCACAAGCTGAGCAGAGGTCAGAGGCTTCTTTGGCCTGATACGCATCGGGTTCCAGTTCAGTACGTTTGATGTGTTTCGTGAAAGTGAATTCTTTTTTCAGGCTTCTATCTCCACTCTCCATCATTTCCCTCATTTGTTCTGTAACTGAATGTCTGTTCTAAGCTGTGACTCAGTGGTGAAGTGGTCGCTCATTAATTCCAGGATCAGCAGTTTGTGGTTAAACGTTGAAGTGACCCTGGATGAGACACTGATCCCTCAGCTGCTTAAAAACAGCTGCCTCTCCACAAGAACGGCCCCGGCAGGATTAATAAAGCATTTATTATTCATTTAATTATTGTTACTTAGCAGGAGTTCATGTTCCACGCTCACAGATGCTTTCATCCTTCAGCGTCACTCTGAAGACGGAGCAGTGTCTTCCATTAGCATATGTGGTCTCGTGGCGTGATTCTAAGTGGATGAAAGTGACTAGCGCATGAGTGAGTGGAGGACGGAGGGGAAGCGACAGATGTTGGCTCAAGCTCTCGGCCCCGGTGTAAAGGCGGCGCCGCTGCCCGCATGCAGATGCTGCAGACGGGCTGGTGTCTGGGGCGGCCTCCCAGAACCACGCAGCTCACACCGGGTTCTCCCAGGAACCACCGGCCCATGAGGTGGCGCCTGGTTCCGTCTCTGCGCTCGGCTCTCACACATCTATGTATTAGTAACAGAGCCAGATTATCGTGCAAATTGGTTTGAGACCCATTAGATGTAGTTGCTAAGGGGAAATGAAACTGCAACAGAGGTGTGAAAAACAAAAATAAATAATTCGGCTGCAGTTTCATAGTTGTATGAATTATAATTAAAAGCGTCTTTTGTGCGGAGGATGTCAGAGAAAGGAACCGACTGGAGCACAGAATCATTTGCAAACTTTAATGGTGCCAACAGACTAATTTTTTCTTATCAAACGTGTCAAAATAGACAAAGAAAACGAGCACATGAACATGTAATTTACCCAGATTAAGGGCATAATTACCCAGTTGAACAGGAAACACGTCAGACAAACCAGAAAATTATATGTAAGTGTAAATTGCTGCTTCTGAGCGCGGCTCAGACTTCCACCTGGGACTTTGCTACTAATCTGCTAAGACGCGGTCGATATTTTCCGCTCAACGTACACATTTGCTGTATTTGCTGTATTTTCATTGAATTGTGGGGCTTGTGGTGATTAAATAAGAGGCTGCAGCATCTTCCAGTTAAGTTAAACCTCATGAGATTCCTCCTGCGCACGCGGTCCAGTCCAGTTCAGAGCTCAGGGCTCTGCTTCAGTGACCGATTTCTAAAAGGACACGACTCAAAGCACCACTGACACAATGACGCTGACCTTGTTTTACCACTTCTTCCTTCCTTCAAACTGCCTGAAAGACGTCAGAAGAAGCTGGAAGCTGACAATCACCCAACCTGCTCCTCTGGAGCGACAGCCTATTGAGCTGAGACTGCAGCCACTGCAGCCACAGGGACGTCCTGCTGAGAGCCGGTCCCACCGTCCACGTCTGCAAACACGCGGCTCTGATCCAGGACGTCAGTGTAACATCTTACTTCGACTAAAAACAAACAAGGAATTCATATTTCCTCCGGTTTCGGACAAAGACGTGCAGATGCTACCTTTTCTTACGTCGTCTGTTTCTCTCCAGCCTGTGATACGAGATCAGAGCCAGGTCTGCAACGGTTTGAAGGTTTGAAGTCTGCCTCCATCCCACAACGCTCCAACACTGTCAGCTACACAAGCACAGGTGTCTCGCGAGGCCTCCGCGCCGGGCTGCACCTTCTCCGGCTGAATATACGAGCCCACGGGCTCGGAGCAGCGCCAAGATCGCCTCCTCCATTCTGGGTCGTAAATGCGGCCTCTGCCCAAGGACTGCAGGGCCTTTTAAAACAGGACCCAGCTTGATTGGACCCACTTCTGTTGCTCCGTCCTGTGTGCTAGCAAGCCAGCTGATCAGAGGGGCAGAACAAAGCCGGCCTCTTACAGGCCCGTCTGCTGCTCAGCTCAGTACAGTAAACTGGAGATTAAAAAGCAGAGGAAGGAGGGAAGGAAGGAGGGAAGGTGACGAGGAACTGCGACTGCGGGATACGCCGGGAAGGACGTCGGGCGGCAGCATGGGAGTCGGGCAGGAGAAGGTGAGGGAGGGTAGGATAAGACGACAGGGGAAGGAAGAAAGGAAGGAAGGAAGGGAGGGACGGGCGAGGCAGGGCCCGCCACTCAGAGGGAGGCGAGGGAGAAAGGAAGGAAGGAAGATAGGAACGACCTACAGGGCAAGGGAAGGAAAGGAGACGGAGGGAAAGGAAAGGGAAAGAAGGAAAAGGACGGCAAGAGAATAGGAAGGAAGGAAGGTAGGAAGGAAGGAAGGAAGGAAGGAGCGGAGGGCAAGGCAAAGGAAGAGAAGGACCAGGAAAGGAAAGAGAAGGAAGGAAGGAAGGATAGCGGCATTCTAGGATGAAGGAAGGCAAGAAACTGGAATAGGGATAAGGACAGGAACCCCCCTCTTAAGGCCAAGACGACGAGGAGCGCGTTAATAGGTTGGCAACCCATCGGTGAGGCGACTGGAACGGACAGGGACCAGGAACTCAGGCAAGAAAGGAAGGACAGGAAGGAAAAGGACATTAACGAAGCGGGAACTGGGTGTCGTCTAGAATGCCGGGTATGTTCTGGGACTCAGGACCCCAGGAAGGAAGGACAGGATCAAGGATATGGCACAGGAAGGAAGGGCAAGGAATAGGTCGGGAAGGAACCAGGAAGGAAGGAATGGAACAACGGAAGGAACGCGACTAGCCCTAAGACAGGAAGCCAAGGGCTTCCCCATATACCGCTAGACCAGGGAGGGAAGAGAAGGAAAGGATAAGGAAAAGACGCAGGAGAAAGGAAGGAAGGAAGGAAAGGAAAGCGGGAAGGAAGGAACGGAAGTGATTCAAGGCAAACAGGAATGTACGAAAGGCAGGGCACGCGGAAGGAAGGGAAGAAGGAGAGGACATAGGAAGGAAGGAAGGAAGCAGTCAGAAGGACAGGAAGGACATAAAAGAAGGAGCTGCAGGAGGCAGAGGGAGGAGCAGGGGCCAACGGAGGGGACACCGCGGATAGGGACATAGGGGACCCCCTCCCCTTCCAGGGACACCCGGGAGGGAAGGAAGGCAACATAAAAGGACAGGAAGGACTAGGACAAGGGATTAACCAGGAACAGGAAGGCAAGGAAGCGAAGGAAGGAAGGAAGCAAAGGATGGGGTTAAACGGAAGAGACAACTATCAAAGAAACAGGAATATGGAAGGCACACAGGAAGGAAAGAAGGCCAGTGTCCTAAGCCAAAGAAGGAGGGGAGGGACGGGAGGGAGGGAAGGGCAAGACCCCGGTGCGCAGCGGGCCAAGGGTACCGATCGGGAGGCACGGGGAGCGGTAAGAACGGAAAGGAAGCGAAGGAGAGGAACGGAAGGAAAGGATAAGCGGTAAGGGCTAATCAGGCTTGATATGGAGAGGAAGGACAGAGATAGGAAGGTAAGGAGACCACCTACCCAGGGCCTAACTCCTCAGGTGCACATGAGACATTTTCCCATCTCCCCTCCTCTCCACACCTCCACACCCATTATTTCCGGCATCCCACATTCGAGACCGCCTCCTCACACCTTACACCCCCCCGCCTTCACCCACTCGGGAAGGAAGGAAGGAGATAGGACAGAAACGGAACCGAGAAGGAACACAAAAGCATGAACTAAGCCATGACAGGAGTCGAAGCTAGGGAAAGAGGGTTAGGGGAATTCCACCCAGGCCGCCTCCCACTCCCGTAGGGATTTCGGGAGGGAAGGTGCCCACACGACTATCACTCACCTTCTCTCGGGACTTGCAGGGACAGGCCGAGAGGGAAGTGAACACGGAAGTGCAAGGAAGGAAGAAGGAAGAAGGAAGGAAGGAGACGGGACAGGAACCAGGAAGGAAGGAAGGAAGGAACAGAAAAAAAGCATAAAGCGACGGAGGAACGGAAGGAAGGAAGGAAGAAAGGAAGGAAGGAAGGACAGAGAAGGAAGAGGAAGGACAGGCAGGTAAGGATCTATAGGCAGCATAACATCTTCAGAGACAGGAGGGAGGGAAGGAAAGGAAAGCGAACATGGAAGGAAGGACCACCATAAGGGCTTATCAGGAGGGAGCGAGCGCAGAGGGTACAGTGGGCGCCAGCATCATGCCCTCGGGAGGCGCGCGGAAGGAAGGAACGGAAGGAAGGAAGGAGAGGAAGCGAAAGGACCGGCGAGGTGAGGGAAGCGAAGCGAAGAACGAATCAAGGAAGGAAGAAAGGATAGGAACGAGACAGGAAGATGAGGGAGGGAGGGGAGGGAAGGAAGGAAGGAAGAAGGAAGGAAGGAAGGAACGGCAAGTGAAGGAAAGGAGGAAGGGTAGGGCAAAGGAAAGGCCAAACAAGGATAACGAAAGCTGCCGAGGGAAGGGGACGGTGAGGGAAGGAGGGGCATCGGGAGGGGAGGGAGGGAGCGGAGGGGGGAGGGAGGGGAAGAAGGAAGGAAGGAAGGAAGGAAGGAATGAAGGATAGGGGAAGGAGGACAAGAAGGAGGAGGGAGGGGAGGGAAGGGAAGGACAGGAAGAAGGAAGAAGAGACAGGAGGAAGGAAGGAGGGACGGGAAAGGAAGGAGGAAAGGACGGAAGGAAGTTTTCTTGAAGGAAGGAAGGAAGGAAGGAAGGAGGGAGGGAAGGGAGGGAGGGAGGGAGGGAGGGAGGGAGGGAGGGAAGGAAGGAAGGAAGGAAGGAAGGACGCCGGACCAGCACGAGGCCGAGGCCACAGCTCGTTCTGCCTCCGTCCTCGCGCTCGCTGGCGTTTCAACGTCTAATTTGTTCATGAATATTACAACGCGCAGCATTTGGCGCATGAATATGAAAGCGTCGCATCCACGGGCTCTCTCCACAGTCAGCAGTAGCGGTTCCTCTCTGACGCATTGAGCGTCGCAGCCGTCGCGTCCGTTGCCACGGTTACGGCAGCAGGTCTCCGCTGCTTCCGCCTCATGTATTTACAGTGTGACAGTTCTATTTCCCTGGAACGGGCTGGTGCTGCTTTATTTACTGCTTGTTGGATAAAAACTAAAGATGGTGCGTGCGTGCGTGCGTGCGTGCGTGCGTGCGTCCACGCCGCCCTGAGCTGCAGCTCCAAACGCCCCTCAGCCCAGCGCTCAGTGACTCCACGACGTGAAAACCTCGCCTGAATAAATGCCTCCGAGCAGAGCCTGCGACGCAGTTCAATGCTAAGTTCAAAGTCAGGGATTGGATTTTAATGGGAATTAATAAAGAAAAGAAAATAACAATAACAAAAGGAAAAAAAATTCTACAGTGAAATAAAATGTGTTAAGTTTGTGGTCGACAACAGAAACAGTTACAGACGGTTAAATTGGATGAAACGCTTTTGAATATTAAACTTCAGATTGAGCTGAGACAAATCTCGACTCAAGGTTAAAGCGGGTGAATCCTAGAATGTGATGACGTCTGATCCAGGATGAAGCCGTCAACTGGGCAGCGCCGCCTCTAATGGACTGACTGGACCAAGACCGGGGCTGCCCTGGTTCCGGGCCAGAATTAAAAAGGTCCGAGAACGGGCCGCTCAGAACTGAGCCTCATCCATGCAAATGGCTAAAGATCTGAAGGTGTAACGGACGATTAGCAAATGCGCTGCACGTGTAGCTAACAATCGCTGTCAATCGGACTCGATCAGCTCCAGCGCCGCTGGATACCGGACCGACTCGGTGCAAAGACATGGGCTCCCAACAAACAAAGGCATCGGGAGCTTTTCTGCTGCGTTGCCTTTGAATCTGGGGGACAAAACTGCCTGTGGGAAACAATGAGCTCCACCACCGATGCATCAGCAGAGAACATCGTGTTCTAACAGCCGGTTCCTCCTAGAACGAGGAGAGCGACTAAATCGTTCCAGATCAGTCCAGCAGCTCCACGCTGAGCCGTGGCCGCAGCATCAACACTGATAGCGTTGAATTCGTAGCCTCCATTGTTCGTGGTGAGCTGCAGTGAACGACGGCGGAGTAACATTAAGACATTCTCATCAAAGACATCTGAGCTAAATGAACTGGCAGGAGATAAAATGTGTATTAATATGTGGGGAATTAGATAAATAGCGGGAAGTTGGGGGGGCATGGAACATGAGAGAGATAGAGACTCATCATGACAGTCATCACTTCAGCTATTATCCCTAATTCTCTGAGGGAATATCTGAGTGAGGCGGAGGAACGTTGATAAGCAGACAATGAGACTGGGCCGGTCCTTCCAGGACCGACTGGGCCTGAACTTGACAACAGTTGGTCTGGAGGAAGCTAAAGTTTGCTGTAACGCGGGCAGACATGGACTTGGAGCGCGTCGACCTCACAGATGGAGCCGAGAACAGCTGTGAGTCCAAGAACAACGGCCTCCGTCCACTAGAACGCGGCTCTGCAAAATCCTTATGCTACGAGAGGCAGATGCTCTTCATCATCCTCATCCTCCTCTGAGACGATGCCCTGCCTTATGGACGTTGATTGGACGTAAAGGCTGATTGAGGCCCTGAGGTGGAAGCGCCGCCGCTCGCTCGCCCGCCCGCTCAGCTAGCGATAGATCTCATCGCAAGATAGCAAGCCAAGCTCCGCCTAGCTACGCACGCTCGCCGATCGCTCGCCCGCACTCGGCCCGCCCGCTTAGCCCTGCCCCGACTTCGGCCCAAGCGCCCGCTCGCCCGCCCGCTCGCTCGCCCGCCCGCTCGCTCGCTCTCCTGCCTCCAGCGAAGCTGCGCGGTGCACGAAGGCCGTGTCGCTTCTCATTGAGCGGAACGACGCTTGCTGGACGTCTGTGCAGCGTCTGCTGTCGACAGGACGCCTGTCAGTCGCAGAATCAGAGTAACTACCAGCGCGGACGCTTACCCACCAGCCACGTCCAGCGTCCCGTCGCCGCGGCAACCAACGGTAGCAGCTAACCGCATGCAGACCGGTGTATTAGCAGATAGGATGGTTCTGAAGTCAGATGTGCTGGGATCCGATCCAACATGAAGCCCGATGTCCCAGGAACGACTCCCACGGCGAGCGGCCCTTTGTGCTTTCCCCATTATATTCATATCTCTGCACTCTCGAGGAAACTTTTGAAAGTGTACACAAAAAAAGCAGCGAAAGTGTTGTATAAAAGCCATAATTGCCTTTTGGACATTGTTTGCTGTGATTATGCATTTTTCCGAGCAGTGGGCGGTTCTCAGCTGTGCCTCACATCACAGCACCACTGAACCTATAATCACAGAAAATAGTGTTGACTCAAGCATTATTGCTAAACTGTATATATGTAGGCTGACGGTAATCTGGGGGGGGGGGGGGGCTATAAAGGCGGTGGCATTTGCAGCAAGTGGCTGCGTGCTGAAGAGGCAGAATCCTGGGACCCGCAGCCTGAACAGACTCTTTCCATCACAGGCTCTCGCTGGAGTTGATGTTGCTGCAGGCCACTGCAGACACGCGCCGCACACAGATGGTGAAATAAGGCACCGACGGCTCCAGTCACAACAGCCAATGTGTCATAATGACATTTGTGCCATAAGTTCTGCTTCTTCGCTGTCACTCCACATACTGTTAATAAACAGCAGTGGATTAGTTCATCACCACGTTAACATTTGTTGATGTAGAAGCGCAGACTTGTGAATGACACAGAGCAGGATTCAGTGAATAATCCCCTTTCTGGTGCACAAAGGCGTAGCTTAAGCTGCTGCAGTGAATGCTAAGTCGCGGCAGCCTGGCACACGTCGGACTCCTTCACACCCGAGCGGCCCGGCTCGTTGAGGCCGGCCCGTCTCTCGACTCGACACAAACACATGTTTTGCAGAGGTGCTGCTGGAGAGATACAGACGCCTATCTCTGAGTGGAGGCGGTCTCATCTCAGCCTCCCCCACGCTTATTTATGTCACACAGGGAAACCGTACAAGTACGTATAGAAATGTGCACAATCTTCCTGCATTAAGATAAAGAGCAGAGCCGGGATGAAGCGCGCCGCCTTCCCTTTATCGAGGCTGAGCCGCGGCCATAAATTATCAGCAGCCGGCGCCGGGCCTCATATCACACATGGAAATATGCACAAGGTCAAGACGACAGTAGCAATTGATGAAAGTACAAAGACCGGCCGTGCAGAAAGACGGCCTCCATCTGTGACAAGCGGAAAACTGAGACCAGTCATTTGAAAATTATTCTGCAGCTTTTGCTTTTAAACTGTGGAAATAAGCTTAAAAATAGGCTGGAATCTATTTCCAGCGCAGAAATAGATTTTGTAGTTTGTCAGAAGGTTCCTCG
The DNA here is from genome assembly GCF_900634795.4 of Betta splendens. Lineage (NCBI taxonomy): Eukaryota > Metazoa > Chordata > Actinopteri > Anabantiformes > Osphronemidae > Betta > Betta splendens. The sequence continues at coordinate 1,341,629 of NC_040883.2, read as the reverse complement.
TTTACTGGACTGGGCTGAAGTTTGACCCAGAGCTGCAGCCTGATAGTTGTGTGTGATCCATTTGGTCCATTAAACGTCTCGATTTAAACCTGAGGAGTCTGAGATGCAGCACGTACCATTTGGCATTTTGGCAATTACTCATTTATTGACTAATTGTTTCTGCGCTGAATCAGTCCCACGAGTCCACGGCTAAAGTGGGGGACGTTGTAGGCTGGCGCAACTTTAAACACAAGGAACACTTGCTTTGTTGGAAATGTCAGCTGCACCAGTCGACGTTGGCTGATTTAAAGGAGCTATGAATCCGGTTTGACTGATGGGCGTGAGGAGGCAGGGAAGCACGTGCGTTTGTTTCACACAGGTATGTGATGGATTCCTGAGATTACGCCGTGATTAACATCCCACCACGCTCAGCGTTCTGTGGAAAACTCCAGGGCAGACCCAGCTGCTCATTATTTTGCCTCCTGTGGCTGGAGAAGAAATGCGTGACTTCTACAGAGGGCCGAGTGTTAAAGTCTTCCCTCTGCTGGAGCTCCTGCAGTGGACTGTTTGACTTAACGACGTCTGACGCGTGGAAATCACCATTCGGGACGAACACACACAAATATTCCTCCGCTGGTGTTTGTTCATTGTTTTCAGACGTAATGGGAATCAGCTCACTAGTGAAGTCTGAGGCAAACGAGGGCAGCAACGCCATGCAGGAGTTGCATCCCATCAAGCCCTTATTATGAGCAAATTACCTCCTTTATGCAGCAGGTTGGGCAAAACAAACAAAGCTGGGTTTTACTGAGCGCGGGTCGTTTCGATGAGTCACCGTTCAGCGTTCTGGACCAGTGGCTCACTATCTGCGTGTCACACATGAAGGAATCTATGGGCCAGGTGCTTATTTCCCACAGCTTCTGTCAGAGCCGTTCTGGTGACTGGTCCTGGCGCAGGCCTTCATCCATTCAGCTCCTCAGTGAGCAGGTAAATGCCAAAAGCTACCGCCTCGTAGCGCGACACGTTCTTATGCCCTGGTGACAAAGGAACATTACAAGGAGACAGAGCCGGACCCTCGGGTCGTGACAGCCGTCTTTATTGGCCGTAGTAACGGTCAAGGCGTAACCAAGCGAGAAGCGCTTCAGAGGAAACATCCTGGGCCCTAGAAGTCCCTTTCCTGTGGCAGAACACGGTGCATGTGGCCCGATGCCCCGACGGAGCGCTTATCGCTGTGCGGCCTTGCTTTTAGCAGTTAGCGCTGAAACCTGCACATTCACGGCCAGGACACTCTCCAAAACCAGCGGGAGCCCGAAAAATAGCGTTAATACGTCAAAGCTCTGAGGCTTTTATAGCAGCGAACTAACGCACCAGGACAAACCGCAGTGATCCGGCTGTTCCTCATCCAGCGTGAGCAGGCTACAGGTGGAACCCAAAGACTTAAACGGGGACTGTGCGTGTCCGGACGCTGTGGCAGCCAACTTCAGAGGGCGGATCTGTCCTCAAGCACTCAGACCGTGTCCTTGCTTTTACAGCAGCTCGTTAATTCGCCAGATGTGAATCTGAGTGAGCGTCCACCGGAGGACGAGCCGGTTCCCGTTCAAGTGGACGCCAGCTCTGACTGCAGCTGCCGCTGCCCGTTTCAGCACCTCCCCCTGACGGACAGCTCCCACTCACGCGCTGGAAGCGGACGTTCCGCCACGACGAGACGCACGCTGTGATTGTGGCGAACGTGCTCGTGCTGTGGTGGGAAGGCGTGACGAGGTGAATCACCCACGGCTGGGTCAACACGCAGACGCACCGAAAGACGCGCGATGTGCGGGAGGTGTGGGCACGAGCGCATTCGGTGCAATAAAGCGTGCGCCGAAGCTTGTGCCTCGCCGCGTTCCGGCTCCGAGCGCCGTCCTGTGGACTGGCCTGCCCACCTGGCCAATGAGGCGCGCGCTCTGCCGCAAACGTGAATGCCGAGAATACCTGAACTGAATTTGAATTACCATATGACGTAGGCCTTTTCTAGCACTAATGTCCTGCTGGCAACAGGGGCCACCATACAGTCTGTACCAAGCGCTCAAACACACAATTTGTTGCACCAGGCGCCCCCACTGACGCGCGCACGCGCGCACGCGCATCCTCACCCGCCTATCTATCTTTATCTACATCGCTTTATATCACACAGAAAAACGCGCACAAACGCTCACGGGCGGAAGAGGATGCGACAGCTACGACCAATGAGAGAAATGCTAAAATACCAAAGAGACGTGGAAAAGTCCGTTTCTTTGGTTTCTTTACGTTGAAGTGTGTGAACGGGTTATAATTCACTGGTTAAACTAGGCTGATTCATCGATCCACAAGCTACAATACACGGCAGCAGCATCTGACGGCGATGACGCTCAACGGGGCACAATTCAATAGATACTTACGCATTTTCTCGAATAAATGAAACGGAGGTTGAGAAAAACCAGCAGGGCCCCAGTCCCCGAATCCAAGACGTGCAGAAGCACCGAGGCACAAATCTCTGTGAAAGGGATCGAGGCTGCTGCAGTCCGCGTCTCCCTCGATCACAAGTCAAGATGATCGCCTGCGACCGTCATTTAAGAAGAGTTGCGTCCGTCCGCGGCGCGGTCACCGCTCCCTCCGACGCCAGACGTGGACTCGAACCAGCAGCGCTGCCCTGGACCCGACGGCGTTCCTCAGCACAGACGAGGAAAAACCCTGCGGAGTTTTTGACGGGGATCAAGTGTGTGTTTAGGCCTCGTCCCCCTGAACCAGTCCCAGGCAAAAACTAACTCCCACCGGTGGTTTCCTCCTCCGAAAATGCCCAGATCACATTGGAGCCAGTGAAACGAGCCGAAGTGTAAAGGTTCGAGTCAGGCTGTTTGTCTTCGTCGGAGCCAATAAACAAAAGCAGCGGGAACATGACAATTAACAATTACAGCCCGATAAGGTCAGCGACACAGACGAGCCAAAAGCCGAGCTCGGCAGCGCCTACTGGATCAGAGCGCTGTCCGTCCCACTGCAACCATCGCACGCGCCGCATCGGGACGAGCCGCTTTCCACGCGCTGCGCACGATATTCTGTCTCAAATCAAACGGGAAGAATCCAGGAGACGCGCTGTTTCCCCCGAGCCGGCCGGTGTCTTCGTTACATAACCGCGGCTATTCGCGGAGCAGTCGTCCCGCTGCTCGTGCAGAGCGTCCGGTGCCGGTGAGGCGGCGCAGCATCTCCGGGTTTTGGCCGCGGCTCCTAATGATCGCCCCGCTCGCTGCAGTCCATGACTGGAATAGCGAGCGCGCTGAAATCACGGTCTCCAGGCACAGATCCGCTGCGCGCGCGCGTGTGTGCGGGTCACGTGTGCATGTGTGCGTCTGTGTGGCTGTAAGCGAAGGTAGGTGCGTGCGCGCGTGCGTAGGCGTGAGCGCGTTCCTGAATCGCCCAGGGACCACTTTAACGTAGACCACTTTGCCTGAGCGGCCCGTTTAAATCAGCCAGCGCTCGTTAATTATCGCACATCAATAGCATTAACGCATAGAGCCCACGTCGGATGCCTCTGAGTGTGTCTGTGGCTGCGTGGGTGCGCGTGCACGTGTGATTCAGTTGTGGATGAGCTATGGTTGCCACCTACAGGCGTTAGTCTCTATCCACTCATCCAAAACAGAGCATTTCCACAGTCTGCACCCACAAACGAAGGCGCTCGGCGCGTCCGCGTGCGTGGAGCGCTCCTCCGCCTCACCAGCGCACAGGAACGCGCACGTGTCCGCTGCCTTCACGTCCCGATTTAGGCTCAGTGGAAGCGCATTGTTGTGTCACTCTGGGCTGTTCTGCTGCTCATGTGACAGGAAGTGTGCGCTGCTCATATAAGGAAGGCTGGGCAGCAGGTGGGTCTCATCACAAGCTCAGCTCAGGTGAACACGAGCGGTGCTGTTCATGTCTGCAGTGAATATGTAAAGCGCGGCATTTTGATTTGACACAAATCACAATTAGGTGCGTAATTAAAGGGGTGTCAGAAAATAAAGCGCAACACATGTGTCTCAACAACGGCTGCTCAGCGGACGAACAGCGGTTCTGCTTCCGTTCGGCGACCCACGTCAGAAGCGCGTGGAACCGCGAGCGTCCGCGCTGTTCTGTGCAGACTGATGTTTGTGTCTGACTGACAACCTATGAATCAGCTCATTGATTTGTGGAGCACCTGGGAATCCATGACTCGGTTCTGATACGTCATAGCGCCCAGAACCGTACGTACCTGTCTCCGTCAGCGGGACCGGACCGGACCGGACCGACCCGGCCCACAAACGCCGGAATGAATGCAAGGTTTGAGGGAAACAGACACGGCTGCGTGGCGTTCGGGGGCGTCGGATAAATGAGGTGCTGTTCGCTGGTGGTGGCAGCTGCCGGGAGGTGGTCGAGGAGCGGCCGCCTCGTCTGAGGGCACGTTTCAAGGCCAGCACTGTGTCCTGCGCAGGACTCACTATTCAAACGTCGAATGAAGGGGAAACAGTGCAGAAGCAGGAGCGACGCTGGACGTGTCTGAGCTGCTGCCTTTAGGTGCGTTTGGAAACGCTGGCGATACATTTACATCCCAACAGTGAAACCTGTTGAAAACCCACCTGAGAGAATGAAGTTGGCTTCAGGTTCACTGCATCCGGGGTTCAGACTACCCAATTACAGCTAGAACTTCATTTTACACTCTAATATCAATGTGGCGACAGACTTTCTCCCACTACAAACACCACTGATACATTTTCTGTTATTAGCAATTTATTTGTGCTTTGATGAAAAATGAATTTTAATTCCTCGAGACCTCCTGAGCAGAAAAATTAAAAATAAAGGAGGGGAACGAGGGGAGGGATGCACACGCAGCGCTGCTGTAAATGAAAGCCTCAGCAGATGTGTGCAATCAAATCAATGTCAACCACACGCTGCTCCAACAATGCACCGCTTCATTACAAGCTTTTTTCATACAATATAAATACTCTGCATCACTTAAGCCCCGTTTGAACAGAAACACTCTGTGCCAAATATCTACAGCCCACAAACGACGTCTGGGCGGTTCAGCAGCTCATGGAGTCTGAAGCAGATCTGACAGTTTGACAGCAGCTGCTGCTTCGCTTTCCTGTGTAAAGTTGGAAGTAGTTTGAACCGGATGTATTTCAGACAGACAGAAGGACAGACAGACAGACACGTAGACATGTAGACAGACAGGCAGACAGACATGTAGACAGACAGAAGGACAGACAGACAGACAGACACGTAGACATGTAGACAGACAGACAGACAGAAGGACAGACATGTAGACAGACAGACAGAAGGACAGACAGACATGCAGACAGGCAGAAAGGCAGACAGACAGACAGAAGGACAGACATGTAGACAGACAGACAGACAGAAGGACAGACAGACATGTAGACAGGCAGAAAGGCAGACAGACAGACAGAAGGACAGACATGTAGACAGACAGACAGACAGACAGACAGACAGACAGACAGACAGACAGACAGACAGACAGAAGGACAGACATGTAGACAGACAGACAGACAGACAGACACGTAGACAGACAGGCAGACAGACAGACATTTAGACATTTAGACATGTAGACAGACAGACAGACAGACAGACAGACAGACAGACAGACAGACAGACAGGCAGACAGACATGTAGACAGGCAGAAAGGCAGACATTTAGACATGTAGACAGACAGGCAGACAGACAGACATTTAGACAGACAGACAGACAGACAGACAGACATTTAGACATGTAGACAGACAGACAGACAGACATTTAGACATGTAGACAGACAGACAGAAAGACAGAAGGACAGGCAGACATGTAGACAGGCAGAAAGGCAGACAGACAGACAGACAGAAGGACAGACAGACAGACAGAAAGACAGACACGTAGACATGTAGACAGACAGGCAGACATACAGACATTTATACATGTAGACAGACAGACAGAAGGACAGACATACAGACAGAAGGACAGACAGACATGTAGACAGGCAGAAAGGCAGACAGACAGACAGAAGGACAGACAGACATGTAGACAGGCAGACAGACAGACAGAAGGACAGACATGTAGACAGACAGACAGACAGACAGACAGACAGACAGACAGACAGACAGACAGAAGGACAGACAGACATGTAGACAGGCAGAAAGGCAGACAGACAGACAGAAGGACAGACATGTAGACAGACAGACAAACAGACACGTAGACAGACAGGCAGACAGACAGACATTTAGACATGTAGACAGACAGACAGACAGAAGGACAGACATGTAGACAGACAGACAGACAGAAGGACAGACAGACATGTAGACAGGCAGAAAGGCAGACAGACAGACAGAAGGGCAGACATGTAGACAGACAGACAGACAGAAGGACAGACAGACATGTAGACAGGCAGAAAGGCAGACAGACAGACAGAAGGGCAGACATGTAGACAGACAGACAGACAGAAAGACAGACAGACAGACAGACAGACACGTAGACGTGTAGACAGACAGGCAGACAGACAGACATTTAGACATGTAGACAGACAGACAGAAGGACAGACATGTAGACAGACAGACAGACAGACAGAAGGACAGACAGACATGTAGACAGGCAGAAAGGCAGACAGACAGACAGAAGGGCAGACATGTAGACAGACAGACAGACACGTAGACGTGTAGACAGACAGGCAGACAGACAGACATTTAGACATGTAGACAGACAGACAGAAGGACAGACATGTAGACAGACAGACAGACAGACAGAAGGACAGACAGACATGTAGACAGGCAGAAAGGCAGACAGACAGACAGAAGGGCAGACATGTAGACAGACAGACAGACAGAAGGACAGACAGACATGTAGACAGGCAGAAAGGCAGACAGACAGACAGAAGGGCAGACATGTAGACAGACAGACAGACAGAAGGACAGACAGACATGTAGACAGGCAGAAAGGCAGACAGACAGACAGAAGGACAGACAGACAGACAGACATACAGACACGTAGACATGTAGACAGACAGGCAGACAGACAGACATTTAGACATGTAGACAGACAGACAGACAGACAGACAGAAGGACAGGCAGACATGTAGACAGGCAGAAAGGCAGACAGACAGACAGACAGAAGGACAGACAGACAGACAGAAAGACAGACACGTAGACATGTAGACAGACAGGCAGACAGACAGACATTTAGACATGTAGACAGACAGACAGAAGGACAGACATGTAGACAGACAGACAGAAGGACAGACAGACATGTAGACAGGCAGAAAGGCAGACAGACAGACAGAAGGACAGACATGTAGACAGACAGACAGAAGGACAGACATGTAGACAGACAGAAGGACAGACAGACAGAAGGACAGACAGACATGTAGACAGGCAGAAAGGCAGACAGACAGACAGACAGACAGACAGACAGACAGACAGGCAGAAAGGCAGACAGACAGACACATAGACAGACAGACAGACAGACAGGCAGGCAGGCAGACAGAGAGACAGACAGACAGGCAGGCAGGCAGGCAGGCAGACAGACAGAGACAGATAACTTGAAATAATCCTTTCAAACATTAGAAAAACGTTTTCTGTATCACTTTCATAATCTTCACCCAACTTCAAAAGTTACATAAAACTTCTCGAGACGAGATGAAACAGAGACTGTAACAGTTGTTTTATGTTACATTCTTTTTTATCTTCATCGCGTGGTTCGGGAGGAGGAACCTTCTCGTTGCTGAGACGTCCTGGTTTGAAGGACAAAGCTAAACGCTAAACAAACAACGTCATGTCTTCATCCTCATTCTGCTCTTTTGTCACTTCGCTGTCAAAGACGACGTGGCCTCTTCCTTTCTTTCTCTCGTTTCCCCTTTTCCTCCCTCCTCACTTCCTGCGTCGGCCCTTTGGGATCGTTGCATTGGCTGCTGAGGCAGAAACACATCCCTGACTGCTTTCTGGGACAAACTTCAAGAAGCTCTGCTGTAAAAAAAAATGGAAGTGAAAATATGGTAGCGAGAAGAGAGAGGATCCTCTTCCACTACGGAGCCTCTTCAATTATTCAAATGGCCGCTGTCCCTCTGCACTTGTTCTCTCTGCTTGGTTTGAATATTAAAATGGCTGCCCCCAAAGAGACACATCCCGAATACGAGGCCCACGCAGAGAGCAAAGGCTGAGTGTGCTCCAGTCCTGGCGTCTCAGCGCCGGGCGAGCGAGACGCTGCAGCAGTTCCACTCACGCTTGGCCTAAATTCCATTAAGAATTGACCGAGGGGCTGCGTCGTTGGAGAAGCGCTCGCTACCTGCCCCCCCGCCCCCCCCGCAAAGGGCGAGGTGAGCGGCAGCTAGGCCTCGGCCCCGATGCCGCACACTGATGACGGTTATGACACTCGAACATCCTCCACAGCTTCAGCTTAGGATGAAATAAACCAAGACAATCAGGCCGCAGGTCAAAGGTTAAAGTCACGTTTCTAACCTACGTTTGCTAGTTAACGTGCTGGGAACGCACTTTGGAAACAGTCGGCTGTGACTTGGTGACTAGTTACATAACCTTTACTGATGTTTACGCTCCGTCCCTACAGAAACGACTCACTCAGTTTGTTGGGCCTCGGGTTTTGCTTTGTAAAGCACTGAAGGTCACCTCACGACTGCTTCTCTGCTATAGAACCAAGAAAGAGCTGCAGGTCTTTTACTTTATTTCATTTTATTTTGTTAGTATTCAGTGATCACAGCGAGCAGCGTGGGAGGATGAACCTTAATGGGACCGTGTTTCCTCTCATTACAGCAGTTCCAGATAATTGAAGTGGCGTTTTTGTGTATGCATATTACACTAAAGCCCCTTTGTGGATTAAAGAAAAAATAACTCAGCTGATGAAATGGCTGCGAGGCCTGTAAATGTTTTCACTCTGCCTGGGATGGAAATGTGCCAGTTTCAGATGCTTCTAGAGGCAACAAGACCACTTCCTGCTTTGAAGCCGAGCGTTGCCAAGAAAGGTTTTAAATGTCTGAGGCCAAAAATCGGAAGCAGCAGGAGTTTACGGTGGATGGAGTCGCGTGAACAGTCTGATTCGAAGCCGTACGAATGATCTGAATGTCAGGTGTCAAGAGTGAACGTCTACGTGTCGCTTCATCAGAAGGAAGAATTTCGAGGCTCATTTTTCACTTTGGATGTTAATTTGTTTCATAAATGCAGCGACAGCCAGACTTTGAAGCCTTTCCGGCGGCAGCTACAGGCCGGTTATGCCAACTCTTTGATTCCGAGTTTTTGTGACACGTTTTGCTAATGAAAGTGCATAAAAAATGTGAGGATTAAAAAATGATGTGGAGTCCCTCTTTCAGGTTGGAGGCAAGATTATGTTTGGAGCCGAGGAACAACGAGGAGCCGTGCAGAGCAGCAGTGTGTGCGTCTGGCTCGTGGTCAAACAGGCTTTGTGTTCCAGCGCGTGGAACCTCAGCCCAGCACCAACACTTTACTTTGATGAATGTAGAGGTCCCATTGTGTTTGAGTGAGTGCAACCACAACCTGCTGCAGATGAGGTGAGACGGCGTCGCTGTCAGCAGGTGTGCGTCGTGTGGTTGACGATGCTACGACTGTGCTGTTGCCTGCAGCGACAGTTCAATGCCTTCCTTAATCACAACAGATACAGACCGTGGGCGTCGAAGAGGACCCAGCCACTGACCTTCCATTTGCAGGATTGCCTCTTACACGCTGAGCCAGTTTTCTGCAACACTGATCTCTCACTACTCATCTTTCAGAAAAAAGAAATCGTTCTAGTGCTGCGTATGTTTTCAGAATCAATGTTTGGAGAAAGAAGCAGATTCTCTGCTTCGCACGTCTCCCGATGACGAGACTTTCTTCGCTGAAATCTTGGCGCTGGACGACAGATGTGAGCGGGCAGTCGTATCAATCAATACCGACGACCCGGCGTCTGAGGCTTTTACACCATAATCCAGATTGATGAGCGACAGGCGAGTCCAGTTCTGATGTCAGAGGAACCACGTCCTGGACCCACACGTACAGCACTGACTGGGCATGAATCTATGCAGCGATCAGACAGGCAGCACAATCCATTATGTAACCAACTAATCCAGCCGCTATCCGCCAGGCCAACAGATTTAATTAAAAGGGCTCATGTCTCCTGGGTTAAACAGGCATCAGATCTGCGCTCCGTGTTGGAGATGTTCTGTTACTAGAAACGCTACTGGGTTCCATTCGTCACCGATACTCGATTGCCTCTAAATCAGTGTTGTTCTGTGTTGGTGAGTAAGCGAGGTTTGTGGGATGACTAAAGAGCACCTGGAGGCCTCTTCACAAATCAATACCTTCCTCATGGTCCACGTTATCTCCTAAGGAGGGGAGTTAGGATTGATTGCCGTTAAGCACTTTACAGGATGGAAAGAGGATGAGGACGGATCATAAAACGCCCACACACCACCTCCTCGCTCCTCTCAGCTGCAGCAGAGTGAAGCCAATCAATAGGAGCAGCATCAGCAAAAAACTAAACACAACACGGACGAAAATGTATATTTGAAAAAAAAACTAGAGTAAACAAGAGTAAACGTGACAAATGCACTGGAGGACGTTTACACATTTCGGAACCTTCAGCCTCCAAATCAGAACACGTAGACTATGAGTAATAGACCGTTTTATCCCATCAGAAGTCAGAATATTTATTCAAATGATGCTCCTTCTAAACCTTCCTACTGTTGCTGCTTTTATTATTAATATGTGTCTATTAGCTGACTTCCCTCTCGCTCCCTCTTCTACATCTGTGCAAAGACAAAGCCAGCGGCTGTGGAGGCTTCTCTCAGTTACAAATCTTAATCCAATATTTGGATGGTTTGTGTGAAACGAATCAAGCTCAGACACATTCATGCAGTTTGTGCATCAGTTAAAGCTAATTATTCATTCTGCAACTTATTCATTAAGAAGAGTCGTCCAAGTGGTGCCCCGCTTAAAACAAGTCAGACTAAATTACAAGCACATTAAATGCATGTTTCTCCTCCAACAGTCCTTCATTCAGACAAACACTTCATTAGGTTAAGAGTAGCGTCACTGAAACGGACTGAACACCTGCAGGCGTGAAGAGGGATCGACTGCGGCGTCACGTGGTCGCGGCCTGTGATGAGCGCTGCATGTTTCCAGTCTTCCTGACACACGCGGCGTCCGCTGCCGCGTTTTCACCACCTGAGGACCAGATCAAACACCTGCAAAAAGAGCTTTACATATAATTCAAATGTCCAGATGGCACTAAAGGCCAGGCTGCCTACCTCATAATGGCCATTGATTTCCCCGGCAACGAACAGCCGACCCTGCAGGCCGAGGATGCTGCGCTAATTGGAAAGTGTCCTCCCCCGAAAGAAAGAGCAAATAAAAACACCACAGCAGTAATTTGCTCTTAAAACACCTTCAGGCCATAAAAGCTGCCGGCTGCACAGTGAGAGCGGCTTCATGTTTGCAGAGGCGACCTTTGACTGACATCGGACACGCTGCCCTCATGCTTAGATGCTGGTTGTCACAGGTGAATCCTTCCTTTACTGAGGGACTGCATGCTCACGTTGCCTCCAGTGATCCTCACGATGCTACGGTGATTTTTACGCGTGGTTACATCAGCGTCTCCTCCTACATGTGTTACTCAGCGATGCTGCAGGTACGGCCTCAAACACAGCTCCACTCCTGTCCTGAGCCGCTTATAGTCATATCAGCTGTTATGTCTTTAGCCTCAGACGTAACGGTGACAAGTACTAGTTTAAGACACGCTTTTACAACGAATCAAGTGACGACCGGCCTTTTTAGAAACTAGAAAAGCACGAAGCAACCGAGCGCGGACGTGCGATGCCTCATGGCTTCCTAAGAGAAGGAAATCAGACCATCTGTCAGCCCACACGGAATAATCTGAGCTGGTGAAAAGGAGGAAATGATTCCTGACATATTCTCTCATTAAAAGGTGGACGGTTCTGAGCCGGGGAACTTTGAAGTTAAGTAGTTTTAAATAGTGTGAAGAACCGAGAGCCGGGCTGTTCTCATGTTTCCCTACGCAGCTCAGGATCCAAAATATGTTTGACAGTCTTTGGCCTGAATTTGTCTGGATTCAAGCATTTACACTGGGTGCAGGCTTTAACCTCCAAAGGTGATCTCATGATAGATTACAGTCAAATTAGCCTCATGCACATTTCCTGGTGAACCACTGTGTGCCAGAAGGAATGCTTTACCAATATGTGCTTTGCTCCTTTGCCTGATTTAAGGTTGAGCTTCGCGCCACAGAGCTCAGCTCGACCTACATCCATCTGCATTTGTTCACAGAAGTGTCCGGAACGAGGGCAGCGCTGGGGCCCGTCGGGCCGACGGTTCTCACCGGTAACATTGTAGGTGTAAATGGAGTCATGCTCTGCTGCGGTGGAGAGCTTCGTGTGCACTCCCCTCATCCATCACAGTTGAGGGTTTATGTGTCTGTCTGTGTGGGCAAAGGGAGACGGAGGATGCTCTCCAGCCGGGCCCAGGAGACGGGCTGAAGGGAGGATGACAGATGACGGATGAGGGGCCGTCACAGTTTCCTAAGAGCTCAGTGAGACCTGTCTTCTGGCTTCATGTCTAAATTATTACCTCGGCTCTTTGAGGCGCTCGTAGCGCTCGGCTCGGCCCCGTTATTCCAGCGAGGCCGCAGACCTTCATACTTTAGCTTTAATCATCAGCTTTGTGGGGGGAACTAAATCATCACCTGTGTAGTCTGTTGAGTCTCCTGCAGAAGTCATCATCTAACACTAATCCATGACTTAGAGCCAGAGAATCGTCCTCGCTGCCAGGAAGCCACGTGCTTTTACTCCTGCAGTGCGAAGAGGAGCATGTTTTTCATTTGCGCTCTGACTGAAGCAGAACATGCGAGCGGTCGTGTTCCGCGATTCAACTTGCCACTCAGCAACATGGGCCTAGTGCGAGCATCCATGTTTCTACAGCGCTGGTTTCAAGTCAAAACTGCTGTTACAGAACAGTGTCCCCACAGCCCGGGGGGGGGGGGGGGGGGGGGGGGCGACTCCCGCTGTGAGGCTAGAAAGCACCGATCCGCTTCACGGCGGCACAAGAAAGCACCACCGTCAGAGCCGCTCACGAGTTGAGTTCCTGTGGAGGAATGTTGGTCAAACAATGCAAATCCAAACAGCACAAAGAGGACAGGCTTCAGTACAAACAGCACCAAGACGACACTGACGATGATGGTACTGGACAAGTGGATGCAGATCCTCAGCCGGTGCTGCGAATACGTGGGTGTTGGTTGGTTGGGGTGAGTGGACGGTAAAACAAAAGTGAGAGAGACTGGATTTAAGCCTCCACTTCAGGACATTCTGAACTCTCTGCATCCCAAAAGAAACAAGATGATTCACTATGAATCCATTCCCGTCAATTTGGACACTGAATTAGCTGCACTGTGATGAAAGTAGTTTTAAGGCAGGAAAATGAAACACAAGTAGAATGAATGTCTGATGTGCTGCAATGTTAATAAGACGGCACAAGCAGCTCTATGGGAACAATGAACCAACCTCATCATCAACATCACTCCACCAGCTTCAATTAGCAACAACAAGATGCCGGCATCAAAAAATGATCCTCCACTTGTATTAACAAGACCCCAAGGACGTGGAGGGTACAGCTGGAGGAACCGGGGCAGCCCCTTGCTCACGGGAGCCGCATGGCACAGCTTCGCTGGGTGAACATGATGCTGTCGTGTTGCGAGTCTGCTTGTCTCACTCAGACTTAAAGCACCAGACCTGAAGCAGCGGACGGCGCCGGCTCCGACCCAAGCCTGTGTGGTTGACAAGGAGACTGGATGAATCGCCAAAGCACAGAATCATCATCATCATCATCATCATCATCATTATCATCGTCCAGTCATTGGGAAAACAACCTCCATTCCTCATCTCACATAAATAGGGTTTTGCTTTAATAATAAAACACGTGTTAAAAACGTATCAGCCAACATCTACTTAAGCTCATTTAAACCAGATGTGGAAATAACTAGACTCAAGCCAAAGCTGCCAAAGCTCCACTGGATGAATCCAATCATCTTATGAAGTGAAGTGCAGGAACAGGAAGTCGGCGTATGATGGCTGCAGCTGTGCTGCTCCGTCTGGTGGCTGCTCCACGCGGGGACGGGTGCCAACAAGTAACTAAGTCTCCTGCAAATCCATTCACAGGACGCTTGTCATCCCTCCAATCCATTCAAATTTGATTTGGCAAAAAGTAGTTAGCATGACAGAACCTCGCTCCCATCAGGGGGGAGCGAAAGTGAGTCAGGAGGAGGATTCCCTGGGCCGAACACCGCGCCGGCTTAAAGGCAGCAAGCAGCAGCAGCCAATGCAGCCAAACACATCCAGAGGAGCACACGGAGCCACATGACACAGTAGGTGCTAAAGGTGCACAGGTGGAGATGTACTGGCTGTGTGACTGGTTAAACTGGTTAAATGCTTAACTAGCAGGACAAAAGGTCCAACAGCTGATCATTACTTTCCTATTTGCTACGTTGCTCTTCCCTGGAGGCTCCAGGACTCAGCAGAGTGGAGGAAGAGGAGAAGGAGGAGGAGGAGGAGAAAGAGGAGGAAGAAGAGGGGGAGGAGAAGGAGGAGGAAGAGGAGGAGGAGGAAGAGGAGGTAGAAGAGGAGGAGGAGAAGGAGGAGAAAGAGGAGGAAGAGAAGGAGAAGGAGGAAGAGGAGGAGGAGGAAGAGGAGGGAGAAGAGGAGGAGGAGAAGGAGGAGGAGGAGGAAGAGGAGGAGGAAGAGGAGGTAGAAGAGGGGGAGGAGAAGGAGGAGAAAGAGGAGGAAGAGAAGGAGGAGGAGGAAGAGGAGGAAGAGGAGGTAGAAGAGGAGGAGGAGAAGAGGAGGAGGAGAAGGAGGAGGAGGAGGAGGAGGAGGAGAAAGAGGAGGAAGAAGAGGGGGAGGAGAAGGAGGAGGAAGAGGAGGAGGAGGAAGAGGAGGTAGAAGAGGAGGAGGAGAAGGAGGAGAAAGAGGAGGAAGAGAAGGAGAAGGAGGAAGAGGAGGAGGAGGAAGAGGAGGTAGAAGAGGAGGAGGAGAAGGAGGAGGAGGAGGAGGAGGAGGAGGAAGAGGAGGTAGAAGAGGGGGAGGAGAAGGAGGAGAAAGAGGAGGAAGAGAAGGAGGAGGAGGAAGAGGAGGAAGAGGAGGTAGAAGAGGAGGAGGAGAAGGAGGAGGAAGAGGGGGAGGAGAAGGAGGAGGAAGAGGAGGAAAAGAAGAAGAGGAGGTGGAAGAGGAGGATGGAGGAGCTGGGCCACCTGCAGCTTTAAGACTGGAGCTCAGGTCTTTCCCTGCCCACATTTCAGACTCTGTCACAGCTAACACAGTTCAACATTCAATTAAAACAAACCTAATTTCCAGAAATTGCAGCGGCAAACTAACTCCCATTAGGAAACGTTCTCATATGTCCCTTGAAGCTGTTTCTAAATGACGTCTTCATTTAAAGCACGTGTACTATTAAGTCAAACAGTCAAAGAAGGTCTCAGCAGCTCTTTTTATCTTAAACCTTTATCCATTTCACAGTCGGCTGGTATTTCTGTGGAATTCTGCACTTATTATTTAGATGCTGAATAAAATGAACTGAGTTGATGCTTTCACTTCTGCTCCAGCTCTATTTACGGCTCATGTGAAATCCATCTTCAAGCGTATTAAGCGCTTCACTCTTTAAAACAAGGTTGTTTGCACGGACTTGCAGAGGTCACGCGCGTGGACTGAGCTTCTCTCCTTCCTGAGCCGAGTCAGAGCGGCCTGGGTGCAGGATTAAGGCAGGAGGACGCCTCGAGCCCAGAGCTGCTGTGGCTCTGATAAGTTCGCTTTAGGGGCTGATTAACACTGGAGAAAACTACAAACATCATTAGAGAAAAACCACACGGTGCCGAGCAGGAGGAGCCGGCGTCTTTATGAGCAGGACTCATCGGATCCAGTCCGTTCCTGAGCTGATTGAGCTCATTAGCTGTTGGTCGGGACGTGCGCGGCTGTCATTTAAACCCTTTAGAGCGGCCTGAGCCTCGGGCCCGTGCTCATGCAGCCCAACAGCAGCACTCTGGCCTGTGTTGTGTTGTTCAGCCTGATGCTGAACGCTCTATGAGACACTTCACAGCAGCGGCTGATGTGACTCGTTCCTTCAGAAGAACCGTGGTCCCGTCAGCAGCTGTTCGTAGGAGGCATCGTGCTTCTTTACATCAGGTCAGCTGATGCTTTCACATCATCTCAGCCTTTGGCTTATTTGACCTCTTTACAGAGTATTGAGTAAATCAGACCCTCACTTTAACTTGTCAGAGGTTTGTCTGTGATGGGAGTGCTGCTGATGAAGCGACCTACTGGATTATGATTATCGTACATTGACTATTTGCTGCTACGCGGTTGAGTTTATCGCTTACGTGTCCGAGGCCTAAATGCACCAATCTTTGTAAATGGCGGGATTGACTGACATATTGCTCAGTCACTCGCTCTCCGTTCGGAACAACAAAGCTGCGAGAGTAAAATAAAATCCATACGTCTGCTAGTCGGACGTCACGTCATGACGGTAAAAGGTCAACGCTCGCGTGGCGCGTTGTTTATTATAGAAACATCGCTTCAAAGGCCAAAATGAAAACATTAGGATTTCTTAGGAGTGAAACAGAACTAGCTCAGTAAAAATAGATTACTCACAACTTCTGCATACGGATACAGGAGATCGATTCGCTTTGCGCTGCTACATCTGCCACTGTTATCGTGCGATGCTCTGCTCAATGAGCTCTCACAACCTTCACAAAGCAGCACACGCACGCGGCCGCGTTCTAGTAAACACCTGCATCAGTGAGCCTCATACGTCTGGGCTGGACCTGCCACTGTGTGCTGAGTGGCTGGCACACACAAGCTTACAGTGTGAACATCAATAACATTAATTTATATCACCACCTCATCTGTCGCAAGGCTTTTACTGAAGCTAAAAATCATAAACACATTTACAACTTAATCAATATCACAAAAAATATGGCGCAGCAATGAGTGTCCCGTTCCCCCGGAGACGTGGGTGCCAAACGCCGTAATACAACCTGAGGAGGATTTATGGCCAGGAGGCGCCACTCCACCAGTGGACGTGAAAGCAGAGGCTGGAGAACATGCGCTGCCCAGCAAGCCATCACGTGCTCCCACACATACAAACCAAGAGAAACCAGAGGACGGGACCTGAGGAGGCAGGTTCAGTTCGAGGCACGAGGGCGGCTCTCAGGTTCATCATCGGGTCGACGAGTCTCCCATATTTAATATACATGATCATCGCATAAAATGCCACATAATATGGCATCAGCGGTAAATGTAAACTACCTAGTCTATAATAACACAGCCTCATGAAAAAACCCTAACCCTAACCCTGCCGTGTCTGAACAGAACCACACTTACCTCCAATAACGTTCATAGGACACGTAGTCAGCTGTAACTGACATTAACTCTCTTGTTTAAGTTGGTGTATGGGACTCACCGGTGCTTTGCCAGCGGCCGAGCCTCTCTCTGCACCAGGTGGTGGAAGTCTCGTGGCTGATTAGTGCATGTCCATGAAGCGCTGGGGAAACTACCTGGACACGTTCCCTGAGCTGCTCAACACGTTCACACTCCACAGCAGCTTCTGACCATAAAAAGCTCAAGTGTTGGCGCTTGGCACCAGTCAGATAGCAGCAGCCAGGCCGCCACACACACTGGACTGACTCCACTGGCAAAGAAGCAGCAGAATCAAACGGGAGTCAATAAAAGAAGCAGCAGTACATAGAGACAGATTAATGGAGTCTGTGTGAACGGCCGCTCCTGATGGATTTCACCTGGTTTTAATAGAACCACTGTTGGATGGAGCTCAGTCGCTTCATTACCTGTAACCCACTGATCCCAGTGCTGCATACAGTATCTACACTGCTCACAGGGGAACGTCCTTCACACACATTTAAACCACGTCCTGGACGTTTCTGCAGAACAGATCATGAATCAGATTTGAGCATTTCTCCTACAACGTTTCTGTGACCAGTACCTCCGTCATCTCATTAAGCAGCTCTGGGCTCCACCGGAGAACCTGCTTCCTGTAAAGGTAATAGAAGAAGTAGCCCATCAGCATCCAAGCACAAACAATAACCTTGTTTTACCATCGACACATAAACGTCCAACTCTGTGCTGTTTTCTATTTCATGGGCTGCGTTGAATTCTGCACATTACCAGAACTGCTCATTTTTCAGAAGGTGGGGAGTCTCGCCAGTGTTAGCGCAGCACCAAAGACTATTTTTGTTGTGGTTGTGTTGCATACAGTATTTCTTGTTTTCCCCATTTTAAATAAGCCCGTGGCATATTCTGCAGCGAGTACAATGGTAGCGATGGGACGGTGGCAGCGGAGGGAGCTTGTTTAAAGCACTGCTCTGGCTTTCATGAGAGAATGAGGATGCAGACGACTGGAGGCGTGCTGGGGAAGGATCCGCAGGCTTTATGCAAAGGCACTGAGAGCAGCGGTCTGTGCTGGGAAGGAGGCGCGAGAGCAGAAGACCGTCCATGGATGCACTGGACCAAGGCTGTCACAACCAGCTGCTGGCGTCCACTCACCAAAGGATGCAGGCGAATCTATGAATCCACTTCAGCGCGTTTGTGTAAAAACGACGTGTAAGTCATATTTTAAAAACAACTGGGAGGACATCAAACTGCATGATGCTATTTTTATTGTCACAATGAACTGCTTGTATTGACAGTTACAGGTACATCAGTGATGTGGTTCCGGTCTATAGAACCTTTAAAAGGGATCACAGGCCTATACCCTCCTTTAACCCTCAATCTGCCCTCACCTCCAAATTTCATCAAATTTGAAGCAGGCCTCTGTGAAAGGCAAATAATTATAACCTCCTCTCCTGATTGACCTAATGACCCTTCATCAACAAAAGTGGCTTTAAAGCAAAGGAGGTTGTCAAACTATTCCGTTTTGTTCCACCGGCGCCGCCGAGGGGTCCAGTCCACACTGCGTCATCTGCACAGCAACGTCAAACAGGTAGTCGTAGCACTCACACCTGCAAACACAGAAGCACGTGAAACACCACAGAGTTCATGGGTACGAGCCGAGAGCAGAGCTGGGGGAGTTCTCACATGGTCTTGGCTTTTTCCCACGATTCGCCCCAGACGTAGACGCCGTGTCTGCGGACGAGGACGGCGCACGAGTCTGGATATTCCTCCATTGCGTGAGCCATGCGGTCTTTCAGATCCTTCTCCTCCGGTGTGTTTTCAATTATAGGCACACACAAGGTGTCATCATACCTACGTACAAGCAGGTTGCAACAACATGACTCACTGCTATCACGGCAAGACGGGGCCTGACTCAGTACAAAGAGATCATTCACAGAGAGAGTGTGTGTCGGCACCTGACTCGCGTGACACAATCTGTGCCGGTTTCCGTTTTGCCTTCTGTCAGACTACGGCGTCTGACAAGCTTTGACTCTTTGTCTGACACTGTTCATGACTACTGGGTTTTTCCAGAGTTTGACCATTGATATTTTATGACACATAAGTAACTGAAATGATAACAATAAGGCCAGATGAACAATTGTTTGATTACGTACCGATAGTTGGTGCCTGAGGTGCCCTTACGAATCCCCTTGATCATCTCCTGGTGGGTTATCCTGAACTCTTTGCCAGGAAACAGGAGCGTTGCCATGACAGCAGCCTTGGAGTGGGTGTGTATAACTGCCTGTGCACCTGCATTTTAGCAAAGGGACAGATTTAGATTATTGTGTTGTAGACTTGTGTAAGAGTAGAAACGCGGTCAAAGAGAAAGAGCTCTGGACACGTGAGCCGTGTTTTAGAGGCGTCCTCCTCTGTGATGGATGCAAACCTTGGCCTGGTGTTTAGAGGACACAGGGTAACCTGATTATCAAGCCTGTTTGGGGCCATGCTGGTTATACTTTCAAAGCTTTATACGTGACTAAGAGCTCCCCACACACCACACTTGCCCAGAATCTGTAATATGTTGTTATTCTACAAGGCTTTTATTTTGTAGAACACAAACTTCAAAGCGTGTATGTGAAACGTTTGTTTGCTCTGCTACGTATTAAATGTTTTCCTGATGGCAAATTCATGCTGCATTGACACGAACGCTGTGAGTTGAATGAAGACTAGCCCTGGCAGGCGGCCTGTGGGGGTGTGGGGCTGCCTCACCTCTCAGCGTATAGGCGTTCATGAAGAGCGGCGTACACTGGCTCTTCTTCAGCTTCTTCCACGCAGGTGGACAGCTGATGTCTCGCTCCTGCACGTCGCACACAAACATGTCTTCTGGCTGACGGGCACAAACATTAAAGGGCATTATTTAAACGGAACCAGTGGCGGTCCAGTCTGCGGTTCTGACCCGCTCACCTGTATTCGCTCCTTCTGGACGCCTGACGGGGCGACGTAGATCTGCTCCCTGTGGGTCACAAGGCACAGGTCAGGACGTGTGACGACACGAGAACGAGGCCGGTGACGTCAACGCAGGACTGAATGTCTGCTTTAAACTGTGGCTTTAACAGAATGTCAGAAAGATCATTTTGCTGAAGTCCCTCATTTACTTATTAGTTCATTGTTAAAAGATTTCCACAGATGAGCATTACTGAAATGTACTCACTACAGGTTTCATAAAAAAACAAAACACTGAGGTGAGTCTGAACCTCTCAATGTCTACAATTCTTTCTGTCCAAATGACAACTCCCCACAGAATAAAGAGAAATAAAACACCAGCAAACACGCCAGATAACGGAGGAGCCTATTGATTGTGAGTGGAGGTTTGGCAAAGGCGCCTCAGGCTCTGACTCATCTCTGAGTCAAGCCAAAGAAACTGTGGTAAAACAAAAAAAGGCTTCAAAAATAAACGTAGATGGAGACAGACAGAGAAAGTAAAACAGACTCATTACAATGTAAGTGTCAATCTTCCCACAGTCCTACAGGAAACTCAATATGTGCTTTAATGTTATGTTTAGAGGCACAAAACAGCTTTTAGACTTTGGAGGAAAACAAAGAGAAACAAACAGCAGCACCAAGATGGAGAAACATGGCTGACGGGAACTTTTAATGTCTCCCATTTCACTACAAACTAATTATTCTGTCAAAAACCCCAAAAAGTAATAACAAGATAAAAAGAAATTCTTCCCCAGATCATTTTAGCAAAATGTTTTCCGTCCGAGCGAAGCAGCAGCAGTCGGTGAATCTTATTCAGTTTCACTCAAGTTCCGTGTTGACTTGAATAAAAGTCTGGCAGGAGATTTGCTAATGGGTTCTGCTTTCTTTGCAGCTTTTATCCAAAAATGAAACACACACTTCAAAGATGTTTGTAATAACCTGTCACAACCTTCGGCTTGATTCCGTTTCTTTACAGTGACTCTCTGGTCGACTGTTTTTAGCCCAGGTTGGCGCATGCTGTCAGCGCGTGGAGCTGACCTCACATCAGCCTCACGCGGCGCCGCTACCTTTTTATCCTCTCTGACGAGTCGGTGGGAGGAGGAGGAGGAGGTGTAGTGGAGCGCAGTGTGGATGTACAGTAGAGTGACACACACAGCGTTAACATTCAGACTCCTCACATACAAACCCTCGTCTCAGACTGATGCCTCCGCCCGTCCCCGTCACCCAGCCCAGCTGGTAGAAGAGTCGGCACAGCTCAGGAATGAGAACGCGGGGGTGCTCCGACTCCTAAGGGCGACAACACAACACGTGAATGGAGATGAACCCACGCTGTCCCACGAGGAACCTGAGGCCAGTCAGAGAATGACGCTCCTCTAGCTTTGCTCTAATGCCAGCGCCTCTGTGCTGCTTAGTTCTCGCTCTTTTAATCATACGTGCAATAAATCAGCTGTTTTACAAACATTAGGGAAACCTGCTAAAGCATGTCTGAGCCTCATACCAAACCAGTGTGAGCACTGGTTAAAGTCCCGCTGTCTGTTCATACAAACACAAGTATTTTCTTTTTTGTTATCTTTGGATGTGTTTGGCATAAAAGTAACACAACAAAAGAAAGAAAGAAAATTATATTTCCCAATGACAAAATAACCAGTGTGAGGGTTTGGGTCATTAGGGTTAATTTTATGTTTCTATAGGACTGAAACCAGAAACATCTCATTATTAATGACTGAGCCCGAAGCTCGCTATCAAATATACCTTTGCAAGACACCAATCTAGTTCATGTGTGCTGCGTCGCATTATGCTACAAAAGCCTCCAAGTGCTGCACTGTCACGTTGTACTTGCCTCCTTCGACGGAGCCTCCTGTCGTGCATCTTGAAAGCCATCGCTGGTGCCACACAGAGATGACATCTCCTGAGGAAGGCATTGACCAAATTTAATAATTCACCAAGCCACGAGAACATGTCCAGAAAACGCTAACATTAATCTTGGTGTCATAAGAGACAGGCTTAGTGCTCTTAAGTCACCATCAGCATCATTTTGTCGCCTCGCACTTCCTCCTTTTGATTTATTCCCCTTTCAAATCAGATACTGTGACAATAACAAAGGGAGAATGTGGGAGTACTAATTTGCAGTTCTCAATAATTCCTCTCCTTCCTCCTCTCTTACATGTCAGTTAGGAAGACGTTTAACTTTGGAGGAGAGGCAGACAGACAGCTGTGGAGGAGTCTCAGGTTTAATCATGAGCTTTCATTTGTTTATTGAACATATATCAGATAAATCATAAGGAACTTTCTCTAAATAACTGGATGATGCACCTTTTGAAGCAAAAACCTCAAACATCCACCTCCTGTTGCTGTGTATAAGTATCGGAAGAAGCGGTCAATTCGCTGCTTGGGATCCAGTAAGAAACAAATAAACGCGGTTCAGCACTAGACAGTCCATTTAGCTTTTATATGTTTAGAATAAAGACATTATGTGTGTGTTCTCAGTCTAACTGCTCCCATTCGTACCTGTGTCACTGATGAAAATCTAATTACATTTTATGCCCCATCAAGAATAAAACCGGATCATTACAAAGGTTCACGTAAGGTTTAAGTCCCTTATGTTACAGGTGTCCAATTCTTGTCCTTGAGCTCCAGTCTGACTGGTTTTTCCACTGTCCCTGATCAACCTACTGCTGATTACAAGGTTCACGTGTTCGGCCAGTCAGAAGCTCATAGTGCAGGTGGATGGAAAACAAGGACGGTGAAAAAGGAAAAGTGTACATTGTAATATTTAAAACAAATGAGCCACTTCCATGTCTCCAACAGTAGCACCAACTGCACATTTAGCTACACGTGACGGCTTGCAGTGTCCTGCAGTGCGCCACTGTGTTGACAGGTAAGATGGGATTAGTTAGCCTAGTAAACAGTAACTGGTTTAGTAAAGGATGCGCTAGTGAGTGTTAGATGTCTGGAAGCTCCACTGAGAAATAACCTGAGGGGCTTTCAACCGCTGTAATAAATTACACAATGCATATGTGGTTTCATTACAATGTGCCACAAGGAGTTTCAGTCAAACATTCCAACTATTAAAAGCCAAAGTGTCTCCGTTTCCATGTCATTGCACGACAACAAATACATAGAGGAAAAGGAAATACAGTTACACACGTATTGTATTTCACAAATTTGCCACTTTACACACTATCAGTGCTCGTCAGTTCCTGTGTCCGAAGGATCCTGTCTGGGTTTCATCATTTGATACAAAACAATTATGTTCAGAGATGATTATCACCAATCACTGTATTTGTATTTACATTTAAGCACAAGAAATGTAAAATGCTTTTTTACAATTCATCAGTATGTCATAATAGGAATATTTAGGTATGTTATAATACACCAAGGTTCTTAGAGCTCATCTAAAACGCTATGGGTTCATTCAGGGTCTGATTCTGATGCAGCTCTGGGACAAGTTCACATGTCGGAACACATGTGGATGAGAAGCAGCGTTGTTTGAGAGCAGATATGCAAATTCTGACTCCACAGAAATGTGTCATCACATTGTTTCATCTGATATATCAGATATTCTCTGTGTCAAGCTCTGTTCATTAGGGGACGATCATCTGTGACCGTGTGGCTCAGTTTGAATGGGAAGAATATGTGCAGACATGCGTGTGAACACAGGCATCTGAAGTCCGACACCAGAGGACCCGTCCAGTTACACAGGCAGCTTCCTGGATGTGTCACTAAACTCAAGAACAAATGTCATACCTTTGTGGACATATCTAGTTGCGTTCACGTTGCTGGCACATACACACAACGAACGTTTCTGGTTTGACCACAACCAACTGAAGCTATGAACAAACCCATTTCCTACTAACAGGAACCGTTGCTGTTCTATGGAAACACTGGCAGGTTGGCTCCTTCAACCAGACGCGCACTCCTGCATCGTTAAACATGATTTCACTATTGTAAATCACCTGAGGTTCAATTAGACGTTACATAAGACACTTGCATGCCATCACTATTAGATGCTCCAAAGTGACAGGACTTCAGACTGGTCTCTTCTGTTCGTCTTAGTACAGAACTCGGCCACGAAGACGAAGGATCCGTGTTAAGTGTTGTTTTAACAGCTGGAGCCTGTTCGGTGCCGTTTCCCCCGAAGCTCATCAACACTTTAGACCGAGGGACATGTGACTGGACGTTTCACATAGCCAAGTCCACATTACAATTAGCTAAGTCTCCCAATCTTTTAACTCTGTTTTACCAAACAAACCACTGACGTCATGGTTGTCTGAACCTGTTCAATAACAATGCCTACTGTGAGCGCATGAAACATTGCTAAACGCAGGCTGAGCTCCGTTCTACTAGCTAATGCTAGTGCTAACGTTTAGCCTGCAACTTTACGCATGACTGAAACAGTAAAGCGGACGGACGGACTGAGGTCTTACCTTAAGTCTGCTGCAAAAACTGTCGATGTCACTAATACAATGTTTCAAGAATATTTACGTTACTTTTACAAATATTTGGTTACTGGTTACGTCATCAACGCGCGACAAACGCTGTGCGTCCTGCTCTTTTTCTTCTGTGCGTCCTGTTCATGGACATATCTTTTGTAGGTCTGTAAGCACGCACTCGCGTGAAAAGATAAAACTACGAATTATTATTAATTTATTATTATTATTATTATTATTATTATTATTATTATTATTATTATTATTATTATTATTATTATTATTATTATTATTATTATTATTATTATTATTATTATTATTATTATTATTATGAACAAAGCAAAACACTACAAATCACAAACACTGATCGAGTCAAATGTCTTCGCTTTTTTAGTTTCTAAGCTACCGGCTGATGAAGAGTGAAAACTTTTAGCAATGAACGCAGTTTTTTGAAAATGTAGGATATTTATGTGTATGTGTATGTAAATGCTGTACTGCCCATCTGTAATCAAGACTTTCTATGCTAATTATGTATATTCAGTCACTCAATGTATAGTTTCGTCTCTATATTTACAGTGTAATAAATACTATAGAATAAGTAATATAAATAATAATAATTATTATAATTATATTATAATTCTTACGTTATTGATGACCCTTAAAATTCGAGTAAATTGTAGTTTATTAAATTTGTTAGAGCAGTTTAAATCGTCCCATCTCGCTTTAGCTTTAACCCTTGGGATGTAATGAACCTTAACCAGAAAAGGAGCGGCACATTTAAAATTTGTTTTATGTTTTGTCATCTTGAGCGTTACCTGTAATGCCATAAACCTGAATAACTGTATTAAAACTTGAATGCACAAGGTGTGGTTCAGGTTTCCTTGCAATAGATGTTGCATTTCACAGGCAGTGAGCTGCTTTAATGCTTAACCAAAAGTCATTAAGCGCGAACGGACAGGTCCCACTGTGGTTGTCCCAACACTGGCTTGGATGATATTCAGTAGGTCGCACATATACAGTTGCAAATTATTGGTGAACCCAGTGCAACAGGGACTATTTTGCTGTGGCTTTGGAGTATGAAGCCATAAAGCAGTGACAACAGCAAGGGAATCACTTGCAGCAGCTGCTAATTGCCCGGCGGGCCTGTCCTTAAAAGACATTGTGTTCTGTTGCTTTGCAAGTGTTTATCCATTCATATACTTAATTATGCACAAACACAGAGCGCGTCCAGCGTCATTGGATGTGTGTGGATATAACTTTGTGTTTCTAAACCACAGAAGAAAACCAGAATGCTAAATATTTTTGCTTCTCCGAGCTGAGTCATGAAGCCAGAGGCGCCTTTGGCCTGAGCTCGTTTGTGAAGTTTAGGTCTGTTTTACATTTGGATCTTCGATGTAGCTGGAAAGGAAAAAAGGCCACAACTTCAAACTTTCACATCAAAGTTGGTGAGTTGATCAAGCAGAGTGAGGGAAACTCACACAAGAAGAAAGCGGTCAACAGCTCCTCCCTTCTCACACCCAGCAGTTTGCCACACCGTGGGAACAATGTGCACTGACTCACAAGAGTCGAGCTGCTGAAAGTTG
This sequence comes from Betta splendens, assembly GCF_900634795.4. Lineage (NCBI taxonomy): Eukaryota > Metazoa > Chordata > Actinopteri > Anabantiformes > Osphronemidae > Betta > Betta splendens. Next base: position 1,315,272 of record NC_040883.2, on the reverse strand, counting down.
ACTAGGAGCCGCTTGTGAAGGCCAGGCTTGTGTTGGGCCTTCAGGTTGTGTCCTGTTGCTAATCCATTGTAAATCTCAGTTCTTAACAGTAAAACAATTTAACCTTTAGTGGGTGTGGAGTGCAGGACGGGACATGTCCTCACCCACACATGCTGAGTAATTCCTGCTACGTGCTGATGAAGCCTGAGAATAAAGCTCCAGTGACGCCTCGAGTTCCGCTGCATACCACTACGTCACTCAGCTGCAGGGAGCGGATACGCAGCCACGGTTGGATTCCTATTCCTGCTCAGCTCCATGACTGTGGACTCTGTTTGCATAGTGGACAACGGCACGATAAGAAAGCACAAATGAGTAAGAGAGTGTTGTTGGATGCACATGCACTCAGTGTCTTAATATGTCTGAGATCTTGAACTGTTTCCAGCCAAAAAAGTTTCTACTTCCCTGAGTTTGTTTTCACACATTGGAAAGTTTTCCAACCTGTTTTTCTTGAAATTCTGTTCTATTTAACAAACACTCCAGCAAAACTAAACTTGTCCTTTTATACTTAACAATTGTATTTCCATCCAACCATCTTCTACCTCATCCCCATGCGGGTCGTGGGGGTGCTGGAGCCCATCCCAGCTGTCTGTGGGCGAGAGGCGGGTCCTCCCTGAACAGGTCGCCAGCCCCTCGCAGGGAAACACACACACAGACAACCATTCGCACACACACTCACACCTACGGGCGAGTCACAGTGACCGATGAACCTAATGCATGTTTTTGGGCCGTGGGAGGAAGCTGGAGAACCCAGAGAGAACCCACGTTAACACGGGGAGGACAGGCAAACTCCACACAGAAAGGCACCCGGTCCGCTGTGAGGCGACAGTGCTACCCACCGCACAACCGTGATTGTATTTCATTCAATGTAAAAAATAAACATGTACATTAAAGTACAGGTACTAAACAACTAATGGGAGCAGGGTTACGTTATAATAGATTCATCCATTTACATCCAAACTGGACTTTGTGGTTTCTGTGTATATAAACAGTATGAGGAAATTGCTTCATGTGGTGCAACACTTCCTCCTGTGAGATTAGGAAACTCTAAGGAAGCCTTTAATGCAGGTTCAGGCAAGAAGCAGCTTTCAGCCTCCGCTCATCCCCGCGCCGAGGCTCCGTCTCCAGATCCCACTTCCCTGGCTTCGTTTGTGTTACTGCATGTTACGATCAATAAAAAGCTTCCAGGTGCCTTCCTCGTATGTCACTGAATGTTTTCATGTGTCTAATATGTGTCTGAGTGTTTTGCAGAGGATGCCCGAGGAGGTTAAACACAAGGGAAGGCGTGTGAGGAAGGAGGCGGCTCACAGGTGTGCCCGTCTTTGTTGACCCACTGGAACACCCACTTCCTGCTGCGTATATAAGGCGTGATTCATCAGATTTGCAGGTTAGTGTGTTAAAAGATTCCAGCTCTCTCAACAGGTACAAGGAAGGAAGGATGAGGAATCTTCTTGTGGCAGTGATAGTGGGTCTTCTTGGTGCGGTCCACTCAACACCTGTCAGTAGTAAGTCAAAGTGATTTTTTCTAGTATCTGCTTTTTTCAGCGTACATTCAAAGGTAGTTTCTCTGTGATGTAATAATATTGTGTTCATCAAAATAGAAGCTGTTTTGTAGCATAGAGACTTCATTTTCTAGCCATTGTCTCCTTTGCCTCGTCCTCCACAAGACTTGCTCTGCCGCCACGTGGTGCTCTTTATGTTTCAGCTGTTACTCTTTCAATGGGAGTGAGATGTCATCAGTGCTGCAGTGGTTTCACATCCACATCACAATAACGTGCTTTTGTGACGTGTCTTTGTAAAATGTTCTGGGCTGTTGTGGGAGACGCATTCACGTTTCGAAGCTGGTTCACAGAGTTGTTCTATTCTGGCCTCTTTCTCTTTTATGCCGATGACATTGGCTTAGTTCCAACTAAATCAGAAACAGGAGTCTTCTATTGTGCGCTGGGTGTGTCGCACTTGCAGAAGGATAAAATTCGTTAGTTCAGGAATTAGGCATGAAACGTGTTCGTTTGTTCTTTCAAAGTTCAACTTTACTTTTCTTTCGTATTTTAGCTGCGACTCTTACCAGCGCTGAGAATGACGTTCTCCACGAGGCCATGGTGGATGAGCTGCTCATCCCTTCAGTCACCACTCAAGCACAGAGCAAGGCCAGCAGTCAGGCATCACAGCAGCCGAACGCCCACCCCGACAGCAGAGACGTGAATGGGAGCAGTGAGAAGTCTGGATCTGGAGTCTTGGAAGAAAAACTGGAGTCGATCACTGAAGCAGCGTTCACCGAATCTGGATCAGGAACGTTTGAAGACAAAGCAGAGTCATCCATTCAAGCAAAGGCTGCAACATTCACCGAATCCGGATCAGGGATGTTTGAAGACAAAGCAGAGTCATCCATTCAAGCAAAGGCTGCAACATTCACCGAATCCGGATCAGGGATGTTTGAAGACAAAGCAGAGTCAACCACTGCAGCAACAGACACTGTGGCATCAGATGAGCTTCCCGGGACCCAGAGCTCTGATGGGAAGTCTGGACGCAGAGTGAAGCTAGACCACGAGCCTTCTACCATCTCCAGTACCACCTTCAAAGAGAAGCTGGTTCTTCCCAAAAGTAAAACTGGTAAATATGACAGACAGAGAAGCTCCGTCTACAGTCGTCTCCTCAGCACCAGCCAGAGTTTTAAAGCTTGTGTCCGTGTTCTTAATTCAAGGTTTATACCAGGAAATCCCACCTTCTGATAAAGAACCGGCCCGGGATGCAGGACATGAGAGGACTCCAGGTGAGTGCACAGCACATTCAGAACCCTCCGGTCTGCAGGCTCCGCCTCCATTAACTGCTGCTCCTCCACGTCTCAGGTTGGATCGTCGTTCTGACCTGCATCGTGGCTCTTGCCATGCTGGTAATTGTGTGTGTTGCCGTTGTTACCAGAGAAAGGTGAGGCCAACGAATCCCAACAAAAACACACATTTCCCTCCATCAGAAACATGAAATCAGAACCACTGCGTCCTCTGTGCAGGTGGAACGGACCGCACCAGGCCCTGCAGCCGCAGATCACGACCGGTGAGGAGAGGGAGAAGGAGATGGAGAGCTTCCTGCACCACGACTCGCCCAGGGAGAAGGGAGGCCTGGACGAGTACACGCTGGTCCCTCTGGAGGCGCTTCCACAGAGCTACAGCACCCACTGAGGCCCGACCAGAACCGCCAGAACCAGCGGCTTTGGAGCGACAGTAGGGACGGCAGCCGCTCTCAGCTCTTCCATCACCTTTGGTTGTGTATTTATTGCCATATCCACTACTTCATTTCACTATTAATGGTCTAAATCTTGTCAGCAAAGAGGAACAAATACACAAATGTTTTATTTCCTAGTTTTCTTTAAATAGGAAACATTTGTGTCTGTGTAAAATATTGTGTGTGCTAATATTGTTAGATTATCTTTTTAGTAAGATAAGAATGTATTTGTAACTTATATTAAGCCTGTATTTTTACTTCCATCGCTATCTTTTCTTGGTGCCAGCATCTACTGAATGTACATGTGCACAAAACCACAGCTGCTCATCGATTAGCGTTTATTTGTTTCAATGGTATTTACACACGTCACAAATGTCAGAGCCAATTAAAACTCTTGAACCAATCTGCAGAAAATAAAAACATTATTGATTCTTTTAATGGTTTCACACATTCATGGAACCATGCAGGTTGCACGGATGAAACACATACATGAGGACTGAGCAGAACCCACTGATGTCTGCGCTTAAATAACCAAATCTGCTGTAAGTAAAGAACAGGATCCACTCATTCAGTCACTCAGTGTGAAGAACAGTGTGTTTTCAGGTGTTAGAACGTGTTTGTCTATGTCTAAGTCATGCATGTTTATGGTTATAGTCAGTAAAAACAATTCTGGTAGAGTTATCTAAAGAAAGTATTTACACAAAGTGCAAGGAGGCACTTTAGACATGAATATGTATAGAAAAGAAACACATCCCATCATCGCTCCAGCTTCAGATTTATGCTCCAGGCAAAATGCGTCTTTAGACGTGGATTATTTGCTTTAGAGCGGCCCAGACGCCGGGTCTCAGGACGCGGTGAAGCTACAGGGGGTCGCTCTCTCTCCCGCTCTCTCTCTCGCTCTCTCTCGCTCTCTCTCGCTCTCCCTCGCTCTCTCTCGCTCTCTCTCTCGCTCTCCCTCTCTCTCTTTCGCTCTCCCTCGCTCTCTCTCGCTCTCTCTCTCTCTCTCTCTCGCTCTCTCTCCCTCGCTCTCCCTCGCTCTCTCTCTCTCTCTCCTACTGACTGCACGCTGCAGCTGACGTTCTCAAGGCAATGTTGTCGTACGCTACAGTAAAGACATGAAACAGAACAACGCGCCGGCAGCTTCGTCCCAGCTTCCTGTCGCCCTCATGACCTCCACACAGGCCGAGGTTTGACTACAGGAACTCGCTGCTCAGAACACATAAGAATAATAACAACAAACAAACACGTATTTAAATAGTCAGCATAAGTAAATGAATGAATAAGAGCCTTATCTTCATCCTGCGCCGCCGCATTTAGCCGTGTACCTCCACCTGGTCTGAGTCCTAAGCTTTGCTCCTCGGCTCGGCCACGTGTGCCACATTAATCCCGTAAGTCGAACCGTCAGAGCCTGGACTTACATCATCCGCTCACGCTCTCACCTGGTTAAAGCTTTAGGAACATTTCACGAGACAGAAAATCAGAGAAACGTTCAACCTGCATGTGTCTGATTGAGTCGAACTCTGCTAACGATCGCTTACTTGTTTCAATACAAAAATAATAAACAAAGAAAATAAAAAAATGAATAAATGAGATGTTGCACAGGGAAAAGGGCTTTTTTCTTTGACAGAACAGGGAGCTTGCAGCAGCACCAATAAGGCCCTGAGGCAACCGAATATCTCATATTCTTCTGTACAAAGTTCATGAATTGCACAAGTTCCTCGCAGTTTGTGTCTAGTTAGTGCAAACGCCGGGTTTGGGATCAGGAGGTGAGTCTTCTGCAGGAGGAACGCCGGCCTGGTGTTTGTTGTGGCGGTGCAGCTTCACCACCTGCTTCCACGCGTTCTTCTCTCCCTGTGTCACTTCCTGCTGCTTCAGACAGAAAGCAGCACAAGCTCTACTCGCTTTTCCACGGGTCCTCCTCAACCGGAGGGAACTCTGCCGTGCTGCCGTTTGTGCCCATGGTGACCTGGAAGCAATCACCAAGAACATCTAACTGCTGGGCCAAGGCACCGTCACACAAGCACACGCCGGGAGCAGAGCGAGCAGCGGTGTGGTTGTCGCTGATAAATCACAACATAGTGATGAGAGTTGGCCACGTGCTTTAGGAAATGAACTACAATGTTCATCGAACTAGAGAGTAAATGAATGGTGAACTTCTCATTCCCATGTTCCAGTTGTCATTGAGTTAGGGTCAGGTTGAAACAGCAGTCTTTATGTATACCACAGTCACTGACAGGTGTAATTTGGTCAGGGCTAATAACAAATACACGTCCAATTAAATAAAACAAGAAAGAACAGTGGCTTAACGAACAGAGACATCGCACAACAAATACATACAGTATGAAAGATAAAAGTGCACAAGACAATAAAAAAACAATAATAATAATTTGAAATAAAATAAACAAACTCTGCTTTTAACAGCTGGTATCACAAAAACTGCTTTTTCAAGTCATAACTGGTGAATAAATAAATATAAACATATTTAGTTTTTCACCTCTTTACAAACCAAGTGACATTATTCAGGAAGTGACACAAACACAGAGACACGTGGAGCAACACAGGGAGGGCGCTCTACATACACGTCTCTATGTCCGTTAACGTGAAATGTACCTTGCAGTCGTCTATCAAGATTGAGTTGTGATGAGCAAATACATTTTGGTTGGTGCTGTTTTCAAAGAAGGATTGTGTCTTTGCCATCTCGAAGTCGTCCATCCGCGTCTGCTGGGCGTCGAAGGTGTCCAGCTCGTCTTTTGAAAGGTAGTAAACGATACCTGCTCCGTACGAGTCTCCCACCACGTTGACCGAGGTCCGGAAGCGGTCCCTGTGTCCGAGCGGAGACAGGACACACAAAACAGCCTCGGGTTAGTCGGTCCCGCGCTGCACAGTGACCGACAGCCTGAATGCGGCCAAAGCGTCCAGAGCTGCTGTTACTGGGTCCAACAAGCACTCATCCCCTCCGTCCTCAACGCAGCAAGTGAGGGAAAAGCAGCCACATTCGCCAAAAAGGACAGGACGTTCACAAAAACACAGTAGTTAATCAGTAAAACATTCACAGCTGCAGAGTCACACTCACAGCAGCCAGTCGACGGCCACCAGGAGGCTGATGTCCTGCGTGGGCAGCCCCACCGCCGTGAGGATCAGCAGCATGGTCACCAGGCCGGCGCTGGGGATGCTGGCGGCGCCGACGCTGGCCAGCGTGGCCGTCATGCTGCAACACAAGGCGGCGGCGGCGGTCACGCACGGCGGCAGCGCCAGCAGCGAGCGGCGGTGTGCGACCGCCTCCTCACCTGACCGTGACGATCTGGCCCCAGTCCAGCTGGATCCCGTTCATCTGGGCGATGAAGATGGCGGCGACGGCCTCGTACAGCGCCGTGCCGTCCATGTTGATGGTGGCGCCCACCGGGAGCACGAAGCGCGTCACCCTCTTGTCGATGCCCAGGTTCTCCTCCAGGCAGCGGAAGGTGACGGGCAGCGTGCCGGCGCTGCAGGGAAGGATGGAGATCAGGTTCAGTTCGCGTTGGACTGTGGCGCCGCACACGTCCGCTTATTAAAAAGGGAGAGCGACGAGAGCCTCTCACATCATGACTACAATAAGCACCGTCCTCCGTGGACTACGACTACTTCACTGCACCGCGGACAGGAACGTTACAGTGGGGAGCTGCTTTCCTCAGACCTGGGGGCAGGTTCTAAAGATTTAAGAAAGATTTAACCCTTATTAGTCCCACAGTGGGGAAATTTGTTCTCTGCTGCCATAGTGAACGGCGCTCGGGGAGCTTGTGTAAAGTGACTCGCTCATGGTCACACCTGATTCCGCGGGCAGGGATCGAACTGCGGACCTTTGCCTTCCGAGGGCGAACCATTACCAACTACGCTACCAGGCCAGGAGGACGTGGAACTAGAGCTCACCGCTCCTCAAACCTCATGTACCTTGATGCTGTTCCCAGCGCTGTGACCCACGCCTGGAAGATTCCCATGAAGAACTTGAAGGGGTTCTTCTTCACTATCACCAAATAAATGAGCGGCAGGAAGATGCCTCCGTGGATGATGAGGCCCACGATCACAGTGACCATGTACATCCCCAGCTGCTTCGCCACCACCTCCAGGTCGGCGATGGAGATGATCTTCCCACAGATGAGGCAGGCGATGCCGACGGGCGAGTACCTGAGGAGACGCAGGCACGGGTTCGTCAGGCCAGCGGCGCCGCTCGGCCGAGCTTTGGGCGCGGACGCAGCACCTACCACATGATCGCGCTGACGAGCCTCATCACGATCTCGTTCAGGACGTTGAAAAAGTCCAACATCAGCTTCGCCTTCTCTCCCATTTTGCCCATAATGACTCCGAAAGCGACAAAGAACCCGATCAGACCTGGAGACACACAGAACGACGGTTGGTTTCGGAAGCGAGCGCCTTGGCGGGGTTTCGCTCCGTTCACTCACCCAGAACGTTCATCCCGCTCTTGAAATGAAGCGACTTCTTCACCGTGAAGTGTGGATGTGCTTTGGTCCGGTTCGTGGGCACCGGCACCTTGGTGGACATGGTCTGGGTCTGCACAGGAAGAAGAAGAGCAACGAGCTGGAGCGCGGACTCATGGCTCAGACCAGGCGCGGCCCAGGTTCCGCGGTCCTACCTGCTGGAAGCACGCCTGCACCAGGTTCTCTGGGAACAGGTTCCGGATGAGGTCGAAGAAGGCGTCCACGCTGGACACCTCCTCGTTCTTCTTGCCGTGGCCCAGGTTGGCCCTCAGCTTGGGGTTCCCCGGGTGGATGAGCAGCACCAGGATCACGCCCAGCACGGCGGCGATCACCGTGGTGGACATGTAGTACACCATGGCCCTGGTGCCCAGGCGCCCGCTGGACTTGGCGTCCAACCCGGCCAGACCTGAGGGAACAAGGCCTGAGCTGAGCCTTCGCAGCAGCAGCAGCACCGGGCTCCGTTCAGGCCCGGCCCACAACAAGTAGCAGCACTCACACCCACCTGTGACCAGACTGGAAACAACAAGAGGCAAAATGAGCATCTTCAGCATCCTCATCAGTATCTCCCCCGGGAAGCCGATGATCATGATGACGTCAGGAGGCAGAGGCGAGACGTGCCGCAGCAGCATCCCAGCGATGGAGCCCAGAAACACGCCTGAGAACACGCATCACGTCAGTGCATTCTGGGTAAAGGCGTCAAAGCGGGAGCTTAGAGTTCTGTGAGGTACCGAGGATGGTGAGCGTCAGAACCATGTTCTTCATGACTTTGTCACACAGGCCGCCACACGCGCTCTCTGGACCGTCCACCGTCGGCTCCAGGTGGCTCTCGTCCATCCTCACCTCCACCTGCTTCTGCATCGCGTCGGCGCTGAAACAGCGTTAAATACAAGAACGTGTTGATTTATAGCGTGTCTGCGGAAACGTCAGGCGGAAACGAGCCTCGGGTCACGACAACAAACGGTCTTCACTAATGAGAAGCAACAAATTAAAAGACTGAACCAATATTTAAAGGTGACATTGGTCCTAAAACACAGAGAAGCAGCACTTGAGCCAAACAGTTTATAGACGTGTGAATATGTAACCAGCTGCATTCACTCCCCGCTCCGTCAGACAGAAGCTGGTGATGACTGGTAGTAACTAATGGACGCACGTGTGATTAAATGCAATTCCATCTGCACCATCTGCGTCCTGAGAGCAGCGAGGTTGTGAAAGTTGCACTTGATCATTTGTTGTGATACAATTAGGTCTGGATCGGAACAGGGCGAGTTAATAATCTGCATTATTCAAGCAGACAGTGGTGAGTTAGTCACAGACTTGGCTTATGTGCACACTGATCTCATGTTCATGCAGATCGGTCTCGTCCCGTTTTTACCAAGCAAACCTCCAGAACCTCGAGACACGCGTCGTGGTCTCATTCATTCCTGCTTTGGTTCCTGCTGCTCCACTCTGTTACTGAGCAGCCGCTGTCTCTGCTTTGTTGTGGTCTGGAGTAAATCCTCTTTGACTTAAAGATCATCTGTCCCCTGTGCAGCCTCTCAATCCTCTGTTATGTAACACTAAATACTCGTGTCACTTTAACACTTTGACCTTCATGACTTCATGAACACCTGCAGAATCTATGGAAACCCTGAAAACTAAGGTTAAAAAAATGCTTCCAGCAATAAATGGTGGATTCGTTCTTCTCTTCAACTATTCACAGCTGAGTCTGAGTAGTAAAGAAACATGATGATCACATATTTCACAATGCAGTAATTGAAATCATTTCTCTACTGGACATGAAAAGAGGAGAACATGGAGGAAGGACAGAACAGCTGCCAAATCAATCACACCTGTCTGATAAACGGCGCTGCAGCATCAATGGCCGTTAAGCCTTTAACGAGGATAAAATTAGCACCTCCAGCACACAAGCGCCGACTTATGTAACAGAACAGGGGCTTCCCAGCAAAGTCAAGGTGTCACCACCACGCTGGTCAGAGAGCGAGCCGACTTCAGAACACAAACGACTCATCTGCCACTAAATATCCCAACAATGTGAAACAGGTCCATCTACTAAAGCGAACGCTGCAGACACAGTGTGTGTGGTTCAAGGACCTCAGGACAAACACGCGTCTGCAGGTTCTCTGCACCGTCCGGGCGCCGCTACCTCATCGCTGCAGGCTGCTGCCGCTCACCGTCGTCTGCAGAGACTGAACCTGAACTCGTGGAGCGGTGCTTCAGCCTCTGGTGTCAGCAACAAAAGGCAAAGTTAGGTCATGTCTTGTGCAGTAGATCCAGGGAGAACCTTCAGAACCTTCAGAAGTCCTCAGGCCGTTGGAAACCGACTACGAAGCTGCAGAGAAGCTCCGAGCAGCGCTCCGTGTGCCTCATTCAGCTGCTGGGAGGCGCCTGAAGGTGAGGTGAGACGTGAAGGTCTGACTTTAGGCAGGAAGGTGGAGTCAGATTAGCAGAGGAACCAGAAGCCTGGAGGCGGATCCGCCCCGTCTCTTTCTAGTAAAGTGTGTTTGCTGCTTTAAAGCTCTGGGACAGGAGTGGTTCATGCTCCCACCAGGAAGCTGCTCCTGAACAAACAAAACCTGCAGCTGCTCCATAAGACGCTATTTCTTGGACCTCCTGCCTTCGTTCAGTCTCTGACATGGTCATTGTGCATCATGTGCAGACTCCGTTACCATGGCAGCGTCTATTTCCTATGTGGGGCACCCGTCATGCTGATGGTTCCTGTGATGTCGTCAGAGCCGTTTGAACGTTTGCAGGCATCATGCTGTTATTATGGGTCAGCGCCGACGCCGTTCACGCTGCGTGAGCCTCATTAATTCTCCTTCACAACATAAAGGAGCTGATAAACTGGGCCGATGACAGTTAATGCTTCATCCTTTGACACGGGATCAAATCTTTGCTTGGTCAGAATTAAATGCGGGTTGAACGCCAGCTGTCTGGCAGCAGATTGACTGAGTGTCAGAGCCGCGCAGCAGCTGCAGGGACCGGATCCATCAGCTCTGCAGAGCTGCAGACCAGACGCCGTTTAAGAGCACATGGCAGCGCGTCGGCCCGGCAGCTCCACACCTTCCTCCCTCTGCACCTGACCTCATGCAGCAACACCTGACCAGCACAGCACGCTTAGACAGCAGGTGTCTATAATTACCTAATCTGTCCTGAGCCTCGCTAATCCCACACACATACATGGACTCACTCAAAGTCTACAGCTGCAAGATTCCCACACATCAGTAAACAGAGTCCTGTCGTGACGGCTGTGGTCGTTCAGTCACTAGTTTATGATGACGATGTGAACGCAGGCTCACGTTATAGGAGGAAACATTAGGCTCATGTGTCCAGTCATCCCAGTAAAACAACACAAGCACCTCCACTTCATTTAAAGGGGCTCCTGAAGCTTCGACTGGAGGATTTGTCCTCCATCATTTGCCAAATAGCCTCTTGTAACTAGGCTCCTCTTTGCTGGTGTTTGTCTTCATGGCATCAGCAGCCAGAACACACTCTACTTCCCTCAGTCACTGATTCATTCTGGCTTTTGATGCACGAGGAGATGCTCTGGACCAGGTTCAATACGAAGATGACTCCAAAGATCTGCTGGTTGACGCTAAAAAAAATAATGATGCATGTGTATGAAACTGGAATCAGACCAAGAAGTGACTATTTGTACAAACAGCACCAGCAACTTCCCCAAAACCCAGCGCTGCTTCTGCTCTGGCTCCGAGCATGTGTGAGGTGAGTCATTTTACACTGATGCAGGTGGAATATGTGATCAATCTGAAACCTGCACGTTAGAATGGAAGTTAAAAAGAATACATTTCCCAGCATGCTCCTGCCCCAGTGCGTAACACAAGGAGGCCAGACGTGACGAAGGTGAAGAGTCCCGTTTGTCTTTTCATGCTCAGTTCAGTTCTTTGCTGTGCGTTCAGTTTGCAGCGTGAACCACAGTATGAATCCACCTGTTTATTGTCCGCGGCCACGGTTGTGGATCTGTTACATGTCCTTTGATTGTAACGAGGCTCCAGATTGGAAACAAGCGCCTCGTCTTTGCTTGTAGGAAGCTGTGGCTGCGACGCGGGCGCCGCTCAGATTAACATCAAGCTCGTTCCGCGTTTGAATGACAGCGATTGCAATCACGCTGCTCGGCTGCTGATGCTGCATCAGTGATGATTTTAATGACATCTGTCTTTAGAGCAGCCGTTATTTCTTTCTTTTTCAGGATGGGAGCCAAAGCTCAGCAGCCGCTCCTGATTGTGAACGTTAACTGCTCTTACTTATGCATGAGATGTACAATTAACACATTTCCGATGGGACGACGGCTCTTGACTTGCTCTGCCATCATGTCCTCCACTGGAGCACGGGTTTGAGTAGAAACTGCTGCTTCTGCTCAAACTCCTTCTTTTTTCGTGCCCTTCTTTACACCGAGCAAAGCAGATGACGCTGAAGTAGAATTACTGTATGCAGCTCTTCGTCCTAACGCGAGAACGCAGACGTTCTCTTGAATCAGAAAGTTTCCAAGGAACTGAAACCCAGCAGGTTTATAGGAGGCGCGGTCGGTGGTTCTGGTTCTGGAAGCTAAAGTCCGATAGGCCGGCTGAGACTATTGGACCTCTACAGGTTAAGAACGTCCTCGTTGCCTGAGGCTCTGAACAGACTAAGTGGCTGAAAGGAGTTCCTCACAGTGAAAACAGGGGAAATGTGTCTATGAAGCATTGATCAATAAAAATAATCACACATATATAAAGCAGTTCTGCATTTGATCTGTTTGTTTAATTTACTGTCTGAAATGCAAAATGACTCACTCCAGTCACATTCTCACACAAGCAGCATGAAAAGCAGCCGAGTTGGTTTTACTCAGGATTTACAATCTAGGCCTCGGAGCGATTCTTTTGAACTTCATCCTCATGCAGGCTTGTCTCTGCTGCTGAGCGTGGTGGGAGTGATTCTCGCTGAGCGTCATATCTCTAATGATGCACATGTGGCCCAAGGCGGGAAGCTTTGCATTGCTTCAAGAAACTGTCACTTCCATAAAATGCATGAGTTGACTTGTTCTCGTCCCGAGATGTAAACTCAATAATCTTTTAATTCACCAACAGGCGCGTTTGTGCCATTCCAGGGTGTTGGTTCAGAGCTGAGCTTGTTGGGAAACTTTGTGCGCCGCTGATTTTCACTGACAGGCCGTTTGCTCGTATCCTGAGATGACCTTCAACGCAGCATCAGTCAGGAAACAGGAGCTGGGCTGCAGCTGAGGACCAGCGCTCAACACAGGACACACGGAGGCGCTCGTGAAGAACACTCACCTGGGAGGTCCTCTTCAAACGCCGGCTGCTCGGACAAAGTAATAATTTCCTTCGGCTGTGCAGATTTAAAGTCCTGTTGGCGTTAGCAGGTGTTCTCCTGTCAGGTAAAAGCCCTGCAAGCAGTGCACATGCACCGTGTCCACACCAGAGCACAGGCAGGAGGGGCTGAGCCGTTCCTCCGCTCAGGTGTGCTCTCCCACTTAAACGGTAGAGATTAGCAGACGTTCCTCCCATTTTTAGAAGCATGACGTCACGCTGAGATGGAAGCCTTCGCTGGTTAAGACTCTGACCCACGCATCCAGAGCAGCATGGCTCCACCAGCGTTTACGCCTTTATTTAATCAGCCTTTTCATGTCTACACACATCAGCTGTGCTCAGGGAAGAACCCGTTCCTGTTCTGACACTCGTTTCTGGGGTCTGCGTCGTGGCTGCAGAGGCTGCAGGGACGAACAGCTGAGCTGCTCACTGTTAAAGTGGCCGTGCTTAAAGCGATGGAGCGTCTGCGTCTCAGGAGTAGGGGCTAAGTTTAGTAAATCCTCTCATGGGGTTCTGAGCGACAGCACAGTCTGCAGAGAAACGCAGCCGTGCAAAGGTGCAAACACGCTGCGCTCCGGTCTGCTGGTCCGCCGTGCATCCACAGGAGGCTGGAGCTGGGTCTGCTGCACGTGCAGAAAACAGTGGAGCTTTTGGGAAATTAGTTGGATTCGCTGCAGAACATTTTAGAGAAAAATTGACTAAAAAGGACAAAACACAACTTCTTCCTCCTCCGTTGCCGTTTGAGATATTTGAGGAAGACGGTGTTAACGTGAAGACACCATAACGTAGTGGGTGTGACTTTAGAAACAGATTCATTTGTAGGAGCAGTGACCCAAATACAGAACAATAGCAGGCGAGAGGCGTTCACAGTGGAAGATAAAGATCAACACACCTAGAAATAAACGACCAGTCGGGTCTGAACCTCACGGGAAAGTGACAAAGCATCAGCAGCAGCGACCGGCTGTGACACCAGTCACCTCCACCTGCAGAAACAGCGGCGGATTCAGACGCCACACCTGAAAACGACAGGTTCTGTGGTTTGTGGAATATCAGCTAATATGGATCAAGATGCACAAATATTTAGGCTCCAAACCAAAGGGAGCTGCGTCCCAGCAAAGCAACAGGATCATCGTGGATTTCCTCCTGTTCCTCCTGCACCGTGTGACCTGGTGGGGACATTTCACTATGAGTCGCTATTTACATGGTCATTCTATTCTCTAACATGCAGATGAATTCAAACTAAGTCTTAAACATGACGATAAGCACTGCAACACGTCTGGATATTTAACACAGAGATGAACGCTTTGCAGGAGAAGATGACTCTGAAACGTCCCAAGCTCCTCAACGCATGGAGCATGTGACGCATCTCGTACCCTGATGAGCTGCAGGCTGCTGCTTGACCTGTGGTTCCGCTGGGAGCAGTGGCTGCTGCGGGTTAGGGTTAGGGTTAGGCTGCCACCATGTGGGCCCTGCTGGTCAGACGGAGCCTCTGGGAGGTGAATGGAGGTCGACACGGAGCATCTGACGCTGCCACAGAGAGACGAGAGAGGCCTCAAACAGGACTTGATAACGAACTGGAGCATAAAACTGGTGGAATTGCACAGAAGTCAAGGCAAAGCTCAAGAAAATGTCTTTAATCACCTGAACGTCTTCCTTGATCGACACGAGGAGCTGTGGCAGGATTCAGCAAATTTCATGGGCACCTATTGGTACATGATGGTCCCACTGGTCAGAAGAGCGTCAGTCAGCAACTTGATCTCTTCATCCTGACACTGATCCGTGAGGAAAACAGACATTTGGAGGATCCGCATTCTTGTTTTCTTGCCAACACGTAGACGAGAAGATTAAGTGTGGGCAAAGGGAGGATAAAGGTTCGTGGCCTTGCGCTACGCTAAGCTCAGTGTCTGTGTGCGCTTCGAGCCCTGTGCTCAAAGTGAACCTCTCGGCTGTGGAGACGTCCCCAGTCCTCCACCTCCAGAGGTGAGACACATCTGTGAAAACCTGCTAAAACAGACACATCCTGGCTCATCTGAGTGGAAGAGCTCAGCTCCATGACGTGTGATGAACAGGAGGAGAATCAGGCTTCTGGATGTGACCATGTGCTCACATGTATGTAAAAAAAAGGCTGTGACCTTTGACCTATCGCTCTCACAGGAATGGACATGTTTTCGTCTGTTCACAGACGCCATGGACTTGACTTTGAGAGCAGCGCGTGCCGTCTACACAAACACAAACCTCTCACAGGTGCTACAGACGCTGACTGGTTCCTGGAGCTGGAGCAGCTGGACTGATGCAGGCTGCAGAGACCTGCTGTACCTCAGTGAGCATGTGCTTTTGTTAACGTCGTAACAAGCGACGCTTTTTAACAGTTAGCTTAAAAAGAGCGCGTGTCTGTTTGAGCCCAGGAGGCAGCAACACGACTTAGACTCAGCACCAGTTCCAGCACCAGCAAAATGGACCAGTTAAAACATCCTTCTGCTTCTTCCACCCTTCAGTTTTCTCCTTTTCAGGCGTTTGAGCGGCGCTCAGGTGACGTCCGCGGGGAACGAGGCAGATGCACGATGGGCAGATGGAGAGAGTGACTGATGAATCTGTGTCACTGGCTGCTCCGCATCCTCCCTGTGTGGGAGGCTGCACACAGGGGAGGAAACGGGGCTATTCTTATTCTGCGGCGTCCACACATGAACCAACCACTGCACTGTACACATCACAATGTGTCACTGCAAATAGCAGAGCAGCGACGTGGTCTGATGAAACAGCTGCAGAGCCAAACATTCACACCAACCAGGATCGTGTGGTGGAGGGAACACAAAGCATCAGAGCTGCTGCATGAGCAGGATGTGCAAGCGACTGCTGGAGCTTTTCATCGTCCAAACAAAAGGTCCAATTATGTGAACTCCTGCAGGCGCGTCTATCTTACATCAGCCGACTGTCGATCCCCACAGAGTCGGCTGCAGATTAAGGAGAAACAAACCAGATCCTTTGTGTCGGTCAGAGAAGTGAAGCAGCGACGCCACATTCCAGATTTAGAGTCAAAGACGCTCAGCACAATAAATACAAACGTGGTGCCGTTGGACAGAAGCAGCAGCAGCAGCAGCAGCACGGCTCCGTCCTCCCCTTGTGTCTGTCACACTAACAGAACCGGACAGAATGACATCTAAATGCCAATTACCCCGGGGCCACGGAGAGATAAAGACTGGGAAGAACCAGGGGAGTGAGTGACAGTCCACCTGTTGGCTTTTCATTATTAACAGCAGCTCCACCACCTCTGTGTGAAGTCACTGGGAGCACTGGAAAGAACAGCCTCAACGGGTCCCAGTTACTGGCGCCACAGAACGGCGCTGTCATCCGGACGGCGTATGACAAAGGTCGAACCTCAATAACGGTTCATTATTAGGTCATTATTAGAGTCGTGAGCTGAGGTTGATTTTGTCTGAGAGGAGGAGTTCTGAACCACAGCTCTGTTTCAATGAGCAGAACAGGACGGGTCCGACCCGCGACCCCGGCGCCGGATCAGCTGGATGCTGGTGTCGCCACCCGTCAGCTGTGCAGCCACAACAATTACATCAACGATCCCATTATGGCGAAGGCCGCATGTCCAGATCAGCAGCTGGTGATGCTGAACCTCTGCACAGTTTCCTGGTGCGTGTCCTCAAACAACACATGGGCAACATTTCAAGATGACTGAACAAGTCGCTGAGGTGTGAAATCCATCTTGGCGTGTGATCGCGCGGCAGATGATCCTCTGAAGCCCAAGCCGGACTCCGTGCTCTCCATGAACCACATCTGACATCACGCTCAGGCCGTCAACGTGGACCCACAGCGCCGGAGACGGGCTCAGATATGAGCGATGGACGTGTTAATGAGGCGCAGGGACAGGATCTGCCGCTGCTGCATGTGACGAGCGCCAGTCGCTTGAACTGAGACTCAGATGGTGTCCAGAGTCAGAGCTGCAGTGAACGCACGGGGCTGAACTGGGACCAGCCGAGCGTCCTGATGGCAAACTCAGCAGAGACAGGGTCAAAGTGGGACCAGCTCCCTCCGGGTTTTCTACACATGCTCCTTCTCAGCCTCATGAATCCATTTCATCGTGTTCTTTGCTTCAATGAGAAGCAGACTCGTTCGTCTCTGCTCTCCCTGCGTGTGCAGAGCGTGATCCGTGGTTGACTTGGCTGTGGAGGGAGGAACAGCAGGTCTCACTGGAGCTGCACGGTAAATATTCCCAATCCTCCCCGTCTCCAACTAGACGGAGCCGCACAGCTCCACAGACGACACGTCCTGTCTAACGACCCCATCAAACGTTTGTGGCGCCAGCCTCCGTTTGTGTGCCAGGAGCAATGAGGCCGACAGCATGGTCACGGCCCATTTCATGATTGCTTTGCTTTTCCTCTCCTCAAGCCTTTACATAAACCTCCACTAACACGCTGATACCTGCTCTCTGCCTGAGACGCCGACAGAGGAGCTCAACGTGAGCGGGTTTCTTTGATCACTGCAAAAAGGTTCGCTGCAAATGTGACATGTTGGTGTTTTGCTTTGATTGTTAGTAAAATTATTTTTTCCGTCTAGCGAAATGTGGAATTTCTAAATGTGATGATTTATGATACAATAGGACACATCAAGGTTTTTTATTGAATGTCAGTATATGTAAATAAACCATCTGAACCAATAAACAAAGACTTCACTGTTTTCTTTGCGTTTACAGACCTTGGCCACTAGAGGGCAGAGTTGTGTTTCTCATCTTCAGCCTACAATTGATGTGTTTTATGGCTCGTACCGGTGAGTGTAGTCCTAAATTGCGAGTCTGTTTCAACTCCAGTGACAAACTCAGACGATAGTGAGAGTTTTTCTGTTAAGTTGTGAACTTCCCATCGCAGCCTTTGGTGCCACCATCGTTACTGACGTGCGCTGCTCACAGAGGAACACATGTTGGTGGGGGACTGCGTCTTCTACACGATGACACATTTGTCAAAGCCTCATTGATGTCGCGGTCAAAGCTGCTGCTGAAATGAGTTCTTGACCTCATAGACCAGTGTTTTGGTTGGTGTAATTACCCATGATGCTCTGTTTGCTATATTTAACTCCCTGATGCGCACTGAAATATTCCACTCAGAGCTCAGACTCTTATATTCACTGACCTTCTTCACCTCCATCAAGTGTTTACAAGCAACTGACACAAGGAGGAAATCAGGAGCTCGGAACCACATCACCAGCAACGCGGTCCTGAAGAAGCGAGAGCCGAGACACTTAAATGCAAGTAGGCAGTGATTGGATGACAACAAAGACGCCAAAAGCAAGAATGAAAAAAACTAAAATATCCACAAGTGCTTGTGAGAAATTCCTGACTCATTAAAAACCACAGGAGGGAGCAACAAATAAAAGAATGGTCCGTTTTACGCAGCCAGAAGTGTGAAGATACACTCACAAGACCAAACGTAGTAAAAGTCTTTTATTTAACTCAAAGTTACAAAATGCAAAACAACGTGTCGGTTTTATCAAATCATCATAACATCAGAAATGTCATTTAGTGTAAATTATCATTGATTAAAAGCTTTCACCACAGAATCAAGGGACTCAGAACCTCCAGGGACCAGGTTTCCTTCCACTGGTCCAGATTATGACCGGCGTCGGGCCTTAAAAACACAGACACAGCTGTGACATACATTCATAGAAATAGCAGCAACCAGCGTCTGACATCCCTTTAAACAATATTAAAGTCAGAACTAAACACTCAGAAAAGTCTTCCTGGAACCGATACCTCACAAACCCTGCAGCCGCCAAAGCTCCTTCACTTGGAAAGCACACTTCAAGAAACGTGTTTACTTATGTAGAACCAGCTTTAAAAAGACAGTACACACACTTATAGTCACACGGTAGAAAAATCACCAGATAATAAAACCCAGCCACCGAACAGTACAGACGCGACGCATCACCTGGATGTGATGGGATGTGACTTCACAGCCTCACGCTTTCAGCGCGTGCAGTGGTCACACTCCGACGGCGCCTTTGTCGCCCGCGAGCAGCCTCTCTTTGGCCGGGTCCTCAGAACCTTTGCTCGGACTGTTCTTCATTTCTAGACTCTTGACCCACGTGTAGGCCGACGAGCCAGCCAGAACCATCATGTTACTGGTCCACCACAGCAGGCTCTTACTGGAGGAGTTGTACGCCACTGCAATGACTGTCTGCGCGCATGCCTTGGCGGTGCCCGACACGTTGTGCGACAGCGGGCTTGTGTACTTGATCTGCAGACCCGTGACGTAGCCGATGGCGAAGCCGAACGCGCCTCCAAGCGTCATCATGCCCCAGAACCGGAGGTCGGCGAGGCGGCTGAAGGCGGCCACGTGACGCAGCTCCCCGAAGAGCAGGATGAGCGGGAGGAAGAGGACGCAGGCGTTGACGTTGTTGTAGTAGGACAGCTTCCACACGTTCCCGTCCACCGCTGGCATCACCTTCTTCATGTAGATGGCGTTGAGAGAGACGCAGGCGCTGGCCAGAACCCCGAAGGCCACGCCGGACCACGACAGCGAGCCGGCGATGCCTTCCTGGTCCACGCCGAGCCAGAACCCACCTGAGACAACGGATGACGTCACACAGGTTATTCTCATGACCATTACTCTAGCTTTGACAGCGTCTTTAAAGCACCAGAGCGGTGCCAACAGAACCTGCCTAATATGACGCCGCAGCACATCAGCGCTTGGACGGACGTGGTTTGCTTCAGCACCACGTAGGACAAGAGCACGTTGAAGACGGTGCTGAGCGAGCGACCGACCGTGTAAAACGCCACCCCGACGTTCTTGAGGCACAGGTTGTTGAAGGTGATCATGCTGATGAACACCACGGACAGAGGCAGCACCTCCCGACACGTCTTCAAGTCCAACCGGACGGACGGGAAGTCGACCAGACCCGGACACAGTCCCGCCAGCAGCTGCATGAGCCAACACAGGCCGACGGTCACCGCGCACTGGAAGAAGGTGACGAAGAGCGGCGCGTCCAGCTCCCGGTCGTCCAGCAGGTGGCTGTTCAGGAACACCATGGTGATGGACACGGACCAGTACAGCGCCACCACGGCCGCGATCCTCGCTGCCCGCAGCAGGAACGTGTCCTGCGCGTCCGGGTCCATCCCGTCCGGGCCGCTCCCGTCAGAACCACCCAGAGCCATTCTCAGAATAGTGGAGCGCTTGGTGTGCGTCCGGTTCATGCCTAGAACCGAGCGACGACAAGCTGGGCCACCATCTAAACGGCCTGACACGTCCTGTAGCTCAACACCAGCAAAACAGGCTCCGGACACGCACGCGGATGACGTCAGCGGAAGTAGCTTACTTCCTGTGAAGCTTCTTCAAAACAAACCAAAAAAAAAAACTTGAACAAAGACTGAATGTTGGTGCTAGTGTCACTCATTGCTATTAAAGCATCCACCGTGTATCGATGTATTTATGTTATTTTTACTAATTTATGTGAGTGTAAAGATGACGAGGAGGATAAATATAATTACGTGTATTTCTTAGTTAATTACCTGTCAACATTTGTGACATTTACATAGCGTTGCTTGATTAGTACAATTTATAATGCACTAATAAGGGTCACACATTATTTTTTAAATTATTATTATGAGCGTATTGTGAAGTTTCAGCTTTTATCTTGGTGGTGTAGATCTAAACCGGAAGTGGAATCGCGACAACTTCCTTTATTAGATTTCTAAAAAGAAATGGAGGTAAACGTCACTTCTTTCAAAGTAAATAATAATAGACGCATTTATTAATCCAACCTTTTACCTACTGAATATTAATACGTTAATCTTTAGGCAAAAAATGCAAATAAAACAGCACATTTTTGAGACGGTTTACAGCTGGTTCCGTCAGATTGAGTACTAAGACTTGAAAACAGTAGAGGGCAGCAAATATTCATCAGTTCTTGTGATCGTTGCTACAGCAGAATCAAATAGGACTGTAGCATTACAGTTATAAATCCACAACGTTTGGCACAAGATCCTTTTCCAGATCTTGTGCCAAGCGTTGTCACTCCTCACTCCCTGCATGTTTTTCTGATTCACACAGACGGACTCACTGATTTAGGGAGCTGTCCTCACGTGAGGACAAAAACGTCGACGCAGCCTGAGCGCATCCACCAGGGGGCGCGTGACCCCGTCCACCCCTTCGCTTTGTGAGCAGGCAGATGATGTGCTGGAGCTGAGATTGCTATTCAGCAGGCGGTGTGTGTCCCTGACCCTGCCAGCTGGGGAGGATTCCACACTGTTCAAGCAGGCGCAGAGATCCAGGGAAGATCATGAATCACTCCCTTGGAGGAGCGTGCGTGAGCATACAGTACCAGGGCCCAACATTCAGTCACAACTGTGGCACCGACTGTACAAGAACACAAGATCAGACGTAAAACCGCAAACGAACACGGGCAAAAGATCAACACTTCGCTGATCTGTGATCTGTGTTCCCTCCATCCATCTGTGTCTGCCTTTACATCGTAACATGTTACAGTGAATGTTCTCCAGATGGCACCTTTTACCACAGTATAAGAATAATACTTTACCCATAATTGTTTTTATGTGTATTGTCCATCACTGCTTTATCGTTTTGCGTACAAGTACAATCATAAATTGTCACGATAAACAGTAAACTGCATCTCACTTTAGCACATTTGGTAGAAAACCTTCTGCCTGCTGTGATGTACAGTGACTTGAATCTATAACCAGATGGTGATACAGTTATGATGCAGCAATTATAATAATTGAAACCTACTTATAAGTGTCAAGGGCATCATTTACACACACTCCTCTTCATCCTTCTGTTAAATGTTAAGTGCCTCTCTGCCAAATGTGATGGATGATAATCCAGCTGATAAATCCTCTGCTGGATTTAGTTCCAATGTTATAGAGAATAATGTGGTTAATGGTCATTTTAGGCCAATATGGTAGATGAGATTTACAGGATTTAAGGCAACAGATGAAAGCACAATTGGATGCAAAAATAAAAAACAGAAGTTGCAATGAAACAAAGCGACAAAGATCTGCCTTTACTCACTCACTGGACTAAACATCCAGCTGCTGAACAGCTCTTTTTACTCCTGCTCTAGCAGGTTCCCCGTCCAAAGCACCACGACGCGGTTCCCAAGTACTCGACAGGCAGCGCAGCTCACAAGACAATCACTCGTACATTATCGCTGCGTGACTGACTCAGTGCCACTATTGTGTTGCTCTATAGGTAATTGCTATTCATAATGATTCTCTCAGCAAGTGCAGTGAATAGATAGAGGCGAACTGTGTGCTACAGTCCACAGGGCAGCTTAATTTCAAACACATATAATCCTCCCAAGTGGACCAGAGCTGGTTCCCTGCTATGCTGCGTTTACTGCTCTAATCTCCCTGAGGTTGTAACTACGTCTGCACTACAGAGGCACAAAAGAGCCTCGGTCCCAGACTGTGCTGCTTACAGCTGGAGTGTTACAGGCTGAAGGACCAGGGCACGCGTTGGGGCGAGTCACGCTGGGGTGGATTCAGCTGCCAGCAGATAATGGTAGGAATGCCCCAGTCTGTCCATCTATGACACATCACGACGTCACCGATCATCACTTCAGTGCTTCACATGTTTTACAGAGGTCCACGCTTTGTTTGCGGCTCTCTGACATAACTAATCTGTTTGCATCTTGAAGCGTGTCCTGCCTCCGTTGCTTTGTTTTGATCTTCATGTTGGGAAAGTTAAAGACAGTTGTTTACTTCACAATCACATCGACTCGCAGCGCCAACGTCAGGAAAACATCTCTCAGAAAAAGCTTCGCTTCTCTGTGTGGATGAAAAGAAAACACGTACAACTAAATTAGCAAAAGCACATTGATATTGATTCTAATAGACTTTTAGTGTGAAGTTTTCTGATACAAGGCTAACGCTAATCATTTGTAGAGAACATCTGCGTCCATCACGGCACATAAAACATCGCAACCTTGTAAAAGTTTTAGTGTCAAGAAATAGAGCATCCTCCTAAAGAAAGCCATAAAACATGAATGAGTTATTCTCCTGGAATTAAAAGGCACATCGAGGCATCAGGAGCCCTTTAACTATTCAGTGCGCTGCGGATCGCGCTCTGAGCTCGGCTACAGGAAATGTTCCATTTGTCACGGTGACACTGACATGTCAGCTGCCAGTCTGACGCTGCTGCTGTTTGAGGCCTCCGTTGTCTGCGCCGCTTTAAAGATACGGCTTCTGAACATTTAGTTCCAGTTTTTGAACATCAGCACAGCAGCGTCTGAAAGCATGTTCACCGTATGTGGATGAGGATTCCATTTATATTCGTGTCAGCGACAACCGAGCAGAGACAGAAATCCTCTATGTTCTCAAATATTCAGTCAAGTCTCAGAAAATCACTAAAGACTCGGAATCACTATATTTCTCTTCTTCTGCTTCGCCTCTTCACAGCGATCTAATAAAGCGAGTTCATCCCTGAGACGTGACCGCAGCTCAGAACGGCCCCGTGCTGCTCTGCACTGCAAAGGTCTGCAGCAGACGGTTGAGTGAGTCCCTCATTACACCTCACTAATGAACGGAGTTGCTCCTCGCTTTCAATATGGTTTCACTTTCATTTTTTTAAACCAAAGAAACACCAGTTGAGTAAATAGATTATTTTAAAGATTCATATTCGTCTGGACCATTTGGAACCACTGCACTGACTTCTTCAGGGTTTGGGTGTCCATTAGGAGCAGCTGCTTTGAAGAGAAGTCGTTAGCTGCTCGTCTGTCAGTAGCATCAGAAGCCGTTCACACGTGGCTCATACAGATGTTACTGGTTCTGGATCCGTGTCTAATGGCTTCAGGTGAACTGGTGTCTGCGCCTCAAGCGATGAGCGTCTGGGCTGAAGAGGGATCAGTCTACAGCTCTGACCAGAACACCAACTGGCTCCTAAAGATGTTTACTGATCACAAACTGCAGAGTCCCATAAAGACGATTTGCTGCTTAACTGTAAGTCACTGGAATCGATTGTTTGGTGATTTTACATCAGTCGTCAAATTTAGACACCACAAAACCAAACTCCCTAGAAAGACAACACAATTGAATAAATGTGTGTGTGTGTGTGTGTGTGTGTGTGTGTGTGTGTGTGTGTGTGTGTGTGTGTGTGTGTGTGTTTGCTTGTCTGTGTTTGTGCGTGCGTGTGTGCGTGCGTGCGTGCGTATGTGTTTGTGCGTGCGTGCGTGTGTGTGTGTGTGTGTGTGTGTGTGTGTGTGTTTGCTTGTCTGTGTTTGTGTGTGCGTGCGTGCGTGCGTGTGTGCGTGCGTGCGTATGTGTTTGTGCGTGCGTGCGTGTGTGTGTGTGTCTGTGTGTGTGTGTGTGTGTGTGTGTGTGTGTGTGTGTGTGTGTGTGTTTGTGCGTGCGTGCGTGTGTGTGTGTGTAGCAATGGGAGGTTGTAGCCTCCTTCCTCTTGTGGCTTCGGCAGCGTTTCTGCTGACATGGTGAAATATTGATGTGGAATAAATTCCCGTCTAATTAGAGTGGCTGAATTAATCAGGAAGCGTTTAATTAGCAGAGTTTTCTTTTCAGTGGAGGGGAGGTTTTGATCTGAGCCACATGGCTGCTCCTTCTGATGTGCTGCGCTTCACAAGCTTTAACTATGAACTACTTTGTTCGAAGCTTCAATGAAAATGAGCTTTTTGGTGAGTGAGGGTAAATTGTGTAACAGACCTGGGTCCATGTTCTGTGCGTGTGACATTAACCAGGACACGCACTATTTCAGGCACATCGTTGTCATCGAGCACATCTTTCTACACGTTTGTGATCAAGCTGAAGCGCAGCTCATTCGTTTGCAGGCTATGGAACCAGCAGCAGGAGAGGAGCCTGTTTGTAGCGTAGCGGCCGCGTTAGCACAGTGAGGCCTGAAGTCAGTGCCGACAGCAGCAGCGGAGCAGCGCGTTGGCAGGATGTGCAGACGTTTTGGACTGGATTAAAGTGGTAGAGCCACAACGACAGCCTCCTCCCTGGAGCCAGTGCTTAAAAAGGAAGACTCCTTTTGCTCTTTGCTCCCTTTGCTGCCGCCTGCTATTCATGCAGTTTTGTGCCTGACTGGATGGATTAGCTGTCAGGTGTCCACATGCGGCAGAACAGTTCTCATAGCGACGGTTCAATTAAACGCGTGCAACAGAAGCCGGCGGCATGCAGACGTGTCAGGTGCCTTCTACTCTCCTCCATTAAGCTATTTGCAGCATTGTTTACTACATTTTATCTTTTAAAGCAACAGTTGATGTTGTAAAATAAAACTTTTGGCAAAACTGATCTGCATTTGTGCGATGATTTAAGCTCCAGTGTTGAGCAGAGCAGCATGAAAGGCTTAGTGTGCACAAATGTGGGAAATACATCACTGATAACACAGTGGACTGTGACTCGCTGCACGTTATCGGCCAGACGTGCACGTATTGCTTAAAGTGCAAGCTCATAACGTGTCATCGAGCGTTTTGATGGATGAGATGGTCAAAAAACAATCTGCCCCGCTGTCAGCGGCCTATCAGTGATTAGTGGGGAATAAAGATGGCAGAGCCAGAGATTTATGAGTCTGGAGACGCAGACGCATACGGATGACATCACAGGCTCCTCTGCTGGGTGTGAAATTCGAACTCAAATGCATTTTTAACAGGGTGTGTGCCAGACGTGCACTGCTGCAAAGGTCCATCATTCATTTATGTCCTATTTCATGTCCCTGTGAAGCAGCTGCTGTGATGAATGTTCATATTCTATTGTTATTCTTCTAACTCACAATCAAATTTACTTCCCACAGCTTATTCACTTGCAGGTTTAGTTCAGCATTTGTATAAATGAACAGAACCTGCAGAGGATTGATGCTTCTTTTATTTTGATAACAGGAGAAAAGTCCCCTGTGTGAAAGTTGTAAAAGTCCACCACATGCGGTTAAATTCATCTTTAGAGCAGATGAATTATACGGACGGCGACTCTCTGTGCGACGGTGGCCGTTTGTTCCCATGAAGGATGCTCATCCAGGACATTCACCAACAATTCTGCTGGTCTGCTGTCATGATGTACAACAAACAGAAAAAAATATTACATTTTTAGTGCATATTGATAGCCTTAAATTTCAGAAACAAAAAGTGACATATTAGTATTTGTGAGAGCAAACGTAGCATCAGAGCCGTGATGCTCTCACAAAGTGTGTTTTATATAGGTTACTGTTTTATTACTGTGACATTCGGATGGTGGTTGACATTAACATGTAGTATGTAAGAGAGTGTGTGTTTTATTATCACTGAGCCTGATGTTTTGCTGAAGGCGAGCGTCTCCCAGTGAAGGTGAATGAGGACACATGAAGGTCATCTGAAGTTATTACACATCAAAACGCAGCACGTGTGTCTTCAACGCTGCTTCATACATTGTCATCGTCTGCCACATGAATCCATCCCAGAGCGCTCTGATTACATTTCTGTTTGATGCCTTGTTCACAGGTGACGCTGGATGGTTTGAACACGGTTGTGCATGTTTCCCTCTGTTCCCATTTTCTCGCTGAGCTGTAATGACCTGTGGAGGAGTCTCGTTCCATCGTTAACAAACAATAAAGTAGAGCATACATTCATTTCTCCTGCAGCTGACCTCTGACCTCCGACCTCTGACCTTGACAGGGGAGCAACGGTTGCTATAGAGGAATAAACACAGGCCTCAGAGCTATAATCTAGACATATATGCATGCGCTGTTACCTGGGGGGGGGGGGGGGGGGGGGGGTTATCATAGCAGCTCAGCTTGCACAGCAAACATGTGGCTGTTTGTTTGTCACTGGGATCTGTCTGTTTGCAGTGGTAGGTCATTACCTCAGCCATTCCACAGTGTAAGTGGGTGACCTTTCCACAAAGTTTCCATTGCAGTGTGTAATTTAGGTTTAGATCTCCGTGCTTATTAGAAAAGCTTTTAGGTTCATAGGAAATTTAGCCGGGCGAACGAGCGATTATTGACTGTAGCAGCCAGTGTTTACCAGGCGATGCTGTTTGTTTCCTGTGCGGCTTTAGAGCTGCTGATTATTACAGAGCACGCTGCCTTTTCCTTCCTGTATTCAGCAGATCAGAGCCATTTATCATTTGAAGCTCATAAATTGGACCAGATAATCTACACACAAACAGTACGTCTGGTCGTATCGTATGAGAGGAGCTGCTTTAAATGTGTGGACGTGTGGAAGCGTGTGACATCATTCAGCTCTTGTGTTTGAGGCCTGATGCAAAAAGAATCAGCATCATTAAGACAAACGGTGGATGAATCAAACATGACACTGAGCCAAAATGGCTCCTGTGCTTCTCTTTGTTACCACCATGGAGCAGAATCGGGGTGTTGGTGGGAGACGCTGACTGAGCCTCAGCTGCACTCGTCCACGGCTCCAGAGGCGTCAGAGACGAGTGGAGGTTCCCTGTGACCCACTTAAAGCTGACGTGAAGATCCCAATAAATAAACAAATAAGAAATATTGTGTAATTATCTGGCGGTTGATCACATATGAACAAGCGAGGACTCCAAACCCGCTTTGATCGATAACAGCCTCCTGCTCTAACGCAGTAACAGCCCTGTTCTTCTCAAGGTACCGATCCATGCTGAAGGACACTCACATCTTCCCGGTGCTAATGATGGGGAAAGCGATCTAGAAATCAATGCAGGAACTGATGCTTGGTTAAATAGCTTGATAAGAGGGTCTCCTGTAAACACACACTAGAGGAATAGTGAGCAACAGTGCAATCAGGCAGGGTCACCGAAGGGCGATGTGTGTCTGTTTACTGATCATCAACTCCAGACTCAGAGCTGTGTGTTAACTCCATTACACAGAACCCAGCCGGGATTCTCTGTGATCTCCTTCCAAATGCTGAAACATTAAGAAAAAAGTCAATACAATACAATCATTTACAGTGAGACGGTTTATGACCAAGTGCAACACGTCTTTATATGTCATTTTTACAGACATTTCATGTTTCTAATAAGCCGCAGAAGAAAAGCTTGCAGTCTATTTAGAGAATTCATTAGTGTGATTGGTGATGAAGTGAGCTGTCATGGCGGCAGTTTATGATGAATAATCTGAGGTTAAAGCGGCTGCTGCTGTGGAGTGGAGCCTGTGAAGTCAGGCTGGATGTCACCCTGGCTGTGCCTCATTGGACGTGCTGTGTGCAAACAAGCGGCGCCGCTACCACGCGTTCTGATGACGCGGCCTTGGCAGACGCGGCGCGCAGCGTGTCGCGTGGCGCGTGGCGCCGGCCCAAGGCACAGTTCCTGGAGAGATTCCAGCACAGCCAGAGTGAATCTATTCCCAGCAACAGCTGATTCATCGTAATATGCGGCGCATGCAAAGGACGTTTAAACAGGAGCTGCAGGATATTAAATACCTTTACAATGTGATTAGCAACGACATCCAGAGGCCCAGTTCCTCTGCAAGTTAATAATCGCTGGAGCGCGGCTGATGAATGGCACAACAACAACACACCCCTGCTTCACCAGCCGTGGACCTGGAACAGAACCATCAACCTCTCACTGTATGATTCCATCATCACAACGTTTGCATCCACGCGATTCTGGACGTTAGTGAAAACCACCCCTCGGAGGCTGAGCTGAGGGAAATGGGGACACGGAAGGAACGAGCAGCGGAGCTCAAAATGAAAGCACGAGCTGGAACAGCGTGGGAGCAGCTTATTTCATGGCCGGCAGCAGACGGGGCTGGGAGCGTGTTGGGGGGGGGGGGTGCTTCCCACCGCCTCGTCCCCACGTTTCCATCTGTCACACTGCCTGCTCGCGTGAACAAAGTACATATCAGTCAAAGTGCTTCCAGAGGATTCAGTGGTTATCAGCTTCACACCTGTCCAACAAAAGCCTCTAAGTGGAACTCGGCGTCGACGTTATTTCTGCTCCTTGGAGCTGTCGGGACCGTCTGAAGGTGGATCATCCATCGTCAATTGTTTCCCAAATGCTGGTGACCTTTGAGGAACATGTGGAAGCAGCCTTGGTTTCCCTGCTGCCGTACATTTATTAGTGTTCATTAGTATTAGTGTTTAGCTAAGGCTAAACGCTAGTGACGCAGACATTTTCTGCCTTTCACTCTCTATTTCAGACTTCAGGTCCAAATTTCACCTTCACCAGACGGGTCCAGGTGGCGACGGTGCAGCGCGAGGCCTGTCGCCGTGTTGAAGGGGAGCTGCAGCCTGAAGGAGGCTCAAAGTGATGCTTCACCTTTACCGACGTAGACTCACTGGGCGCGTTACACAACTGGTGCCAAGAAAAGGCAGAATAAACCACGAGGGCCACATTTACTGCTGTCAAAGCTGCAAATAAATAGATAGAAAATATAGCAGAAGAAAATAATGAACACTGAAAGGAAAATGCAAATGCAAACGCTGCCATATGTTGAAGCTCGTACGCGTTAAGGAGGCTGTCAATCCTCTACAGCAGGTACAGTGTGACGAGGTGAATCAGCCGTGGTTTCTCTTTAAACAAAACGGTGAGATTAGAGCAGAGGAGGAGAACACTGGGCGCCTGCTGGAAGTAGGTCCGCTTTTTTTAGCAAGTCATCATTCTTAGAGGAAGTTGTGCGACGCCGGGTCGAACGCAGGGCAAACGTCACTGGAGAAAAATGCAGGAAGAAATCCCGAGGAGTTTAGCTTGAGGCCAAGAGGGAAAGCTGCTGCTTGACGGCCTCGTGCATGAACCCAGGGTCCAGCCCTCATTCATTACCATCACTTATTATGGCATGTACGACCTGGCAGCTCCAGTCGGCTCCACGTCTCAATGGATCCATGCTTTCATTGTAACGTTCCTTCCTTCGGTCACAAACGAAAAGCTTGTTTGACTTTTACTGCTGAGCGCAGTCACAGCAGAGTGAAACCAAATGGACTGAACGGAACGTTTTCTCCCTCTGGTTTGTGATAGGATCATATTCAGAGAGATTAAGGAGACACTGACTCCATCCTTGAGTGTCTCGGTCGGACGTCCAGCGTTACCTTGGTGAGAACGGATCGTTCCCTGGGTTTTTGCAAAACACGACACCTGGGAAACGAACTGATTAAAAGTGTCAGACTCCAACTTAAAACTGCGTTTCTGATCTCTGAAATTAGTTTTAATTATTGACCGGCACAAATCTTTTCATGCAGGCTAAAAGTTTGGCCTTTTCCTTCACTTCAAGCTAACGATTTCTTCTTCTCCATTCTGTTCTTATCGTTTCCCACCGAGGTGGCAGGGAAATTAAATTACTTATCTCCAACTTCATTAACTGGCTTATCTCCACCAAGGCACATATCAAACAGAATATTTCTTAAATGTCTTCTTCTATTCCCACATGTTTTCACGCACAAGATATTTCAGCTAGCGACAAGAGACCTGTGTGTAATAGTTTGAACTGACTTCGGTTTCCTTCCCACCAGCTGAACGTCCTGCTTTAGTTCTAGAATGAGCAGGCCAGCGATCCGTGAGCTGAACGTTACATCAGGTTACAGCAGGTTGAAGGCAAATGTGGAGAAAACAAAAAACCTTCAAAGGAAGATTCGGCTTATTATCTATGACCCACTCTTGTTGCCCCCTCTGATTTTCAGAAAACACTGCAGAGATGATGTTTATGAACCTTTTGAATCATTAAACTGAACCAGTCAAGTCGATCTATTGAACAACACATTTCACAGACGACATAATAAAACAAGTAGAAACAGTCGGCGTGAACTATTTCAGCATGAAAAACCACATCACAGTTGTAGCCGCCACGTTAATTACCACAATTAGCAAATATTGTGAGTGCAGAACATTTTGCACGAGATGTAACTGAATGAAAACAGCTGCTTGTCTGCTGTCCATTACTTTACATACAAGCTGCTTTCCCCAGAAGTCCTGTTCCTTCTTTGCTCAGCACGTTCATGTTGATGTGAAGCAACAGTGGATCCAACAAACACGGTTCTGTGTTCAGCTGTCACACAGAGGAAAGAAATGTGATGATGAAATTTTCCTCGCGTCCATTTAATGAGCTAAAAATTGAAGTTTTTCTACTCATTCTTAGGCTGCAGTGTCTTTATCTTTGAGTGAAGATGGATAGATTTTATTTTTGACTCCCAGATTCATCCATTATCTTTGCCACAGCTTCAGTTTGAGACTCACTCCTGCATCGAACCCTAGACTTGGCTGAGTGTCGGCTCCTGTTTTTCAGAGAGCACAGTTATTATGAGCCTCCTTTTTGATTAGTTGAATAATGCTAAAATAGCGTTTCTGCCGGCAACGTGATCGATGATTGAAATCACTTCCCCCACTCTGCATTTCTGAGCTTGGATGCATTCTTCTATAATAAGATTTATTTGAAATCAATTTCATCTTCATTTCTCTAGAGGTTCACTGATTTGTTTGTCTAATAAATCCACTCCTACAATCTCTGACACACACTGGAGGAGATTAGTGTTTGAAAGTGGGACTTCCTGAGATTATGAAAAAGACACAGATCGTCATAAAATGAGATTATGTTACGGAAACATACAGTATGAATTATTACTTGTTAAATTTAAGTTGAAATCTTTCCCTCACTTCACATACAGACTGTAGAAATAACTGCGCCAAAATATGCATTTTTCTAATTGATCTTTGTTGTGAAGGATCGTTTCCTACTGTAACTTCTCTTCTGCACATTAATCTCACACAGCCAAGATGCTTCCTCCACCTTCCTCCCAGAAAGGATGTTCAAAGCAGGACGAGGAGGCAGCATTGCTCATCGCCAGGAGGCAGCAGATTTATTAGATGACACACGCAGAGCCAAACATCTGCAAACACAGTGCTGCTAGCGCAGACAAGTACTTGTAAATAATGTGGAATGCAGTCTATTATGTGAGATGCTATGAACAGAAATATATAAATAAGGAATGATAAACACCCCTTTACACAAGCCGCTTACAAGCAGTTAGTTGTTTCTAGCTTGTTTTCAGACATTTAATTTAAATGCTTTAGCACCTTGTGGACGGCAGGTCAAAAATAGTTCAACTCCACTAAACTGGCTTTTTAAGGAGGGCGACACGAGGTCAGGAAAACGAAAGGCTGCAAACTCCACCCATTTCATTCATCTGGACCTCAGCAGCATGTTAATTCTCTGTGTGTTGGAGCTTTTTCTGCATCTGGAACAAACAAACCTTGTGTGTGAAGCTCAAGAGAGGATTTGGAAGCAGAGATTCGTTTTTTTGCTGTGCTTTTTAATGAACCAGATGGTGGGAGACAGTACCAATGCATGTCACCATACGTTTACCAATAATTATTCTAAACACCTTGTTTAACATAACAATAAGAATGAGAATAAGAAAGCCTTGATTAGTCCCACAGTGGGGAAATTTCACCCCACAACAGCATAGGCACAGTGGAAAACAGTACAGCGACAAATGAAAAGTAGCAGCAAATCAAATCTAATTAGGTTGAGTTGGCACAATACAACACTGTACAGGTGGGGAGGTAGGGCTATTGTATTGTTATTATTGTATTGTATATTGTATTAAAAAAAAATATATATATATATATATATATATATATATATATATATATATATATATATATATATATATATATATATATATATATATATATATATATATATATATATATATTGATTGATTGATTGACTGATTGATATTGATTAAAAAGCAGTCTGCAGCAAAACTAGAAATCAGTAAGTGTTCCCTGCAAAGAACAGTTGTATTAGAGCTCAATTATAAATCTTTGTGTGATGCACTGGGATTTATTATTGTTTTATTGTGGGTACATAACATCCTATTTATTTAATCTATTCTTAAATAGCTTCTGCTGCTCCCAGTCCAGTACCTAATTTGAGACCCTAACACAGAGTGGCAGCTAAGTAAATTGAGTTTTTCCAGTCGCACCGCTTGTTTTCCATCCTTGTAGGTTGAACTTTGACTCCAGAACCCCCCGACTTTGTGAAACTGAATAGTCATTTTCTGTATTTCTCTGCAGAGTTCTCTTCTTTTTGCATTTTTAATTTGCAAAAGCGCTCGATCACCTTCAAAAAAGGTCAAACAGCATTTTCCTCTCTAAGGAATCTGTTTCCCAGATTGCTACCGCATTTTGCTCTTCCACCATTGGCTCTGAAATTAGGTCTTCAACAACAGCACAGAGGTGTTGCTAGTGGCCTAGTGAGCAGCGTTCTTGCTACTTAAACTTGATTTATGGGCCACACTAAACCAAACTAATAAAACTCCCTTTGCAATTACTCATACAAGGCTCATAGGGTTCAATCTGCAGATCTGAGGTGGGATTGTTTATTTTTTGGCGGTTAAAGGTTTTAGGCCTATTCAGTCTTACAAATAAAGGAATTTCTATGGGTAAAGCATAAAATAGCTCAATGAACCGATGTGATAGCTAAATCTGAAGCTAGAGATGCGGCCAGATGAAATGAAAAAAGGTTTTGCTATTAATTTATTACCAGCGCAATTTGTAATTTTCTTTTTGTTTCACATCTTTTTATAATTGAGTACACTTTGTTCTGCCAACTGACATGTTAAGTTGTACACACTGTAGGTCAGAGCTAATCCAGTAATTGACGGAATTCAGATTTAAAGATAACTCGAGTCTTCCAAGTGTCTCCAAAGAATCTTATCTGTGAATTACTTCCCTATACTTTTAACTGCTGGAGTGTATTTCCAATTTGCCCAAGAGTCTATTAGCACTCAGATTCAATTACTTGCACTCTAATGGATGTTGACACTGAATCTACTCCACTTGCAAATCCAGGAAGCCCACTTATTCAGATGAGCAGAAATGTCTCGTCAGCAGCCGCAGCAGATGCTTTTGAGATTCAGTGTGACAGCGCCAAACTAGATGGCCTGTAGAGTCTGACCCACATCTCAGGAAGTTAGAGGAGATGGTTAGAGGCTTGAAGACATGACAGAACTTGTAAAGAGCTGCTTAGATTCAGAGCAAGAAGCACAGCAGGCCCGAGCCCACGGCCGGCTTTACTGGATTCCCACTTACCAGCCCCACACTGGATGTGCAGTTAGACATTTAGTAGCGGATGGAGTGAGAGCTTTGTCTAAACTTAACTGATCTGGACTGAAGGTAGCTAAGAAACTGACACAACATAGTGGTCTTGTGCATGTATTTTGGCTAGACTATATATACAGTATGTTTTTTTGTTTTGCAGAGTAGTTTCATGTAATATTTGATCCTCTGTTGCACCCCCTCCCCTTTTCAGTATTTTTTAAATCTTTTAGCATTTTTTAAATTTTACCTCACCCTCATCCTTCCCAGAAACTTGTGTCACACTAAAACAATCATTAATGCAATCAAAGAAAATTATTATATTTCTGTAGCCAGGCTTAATATGTAATTTATAGAGCTTGAATAAATAAGTAGTCCACAAAGCAAGGAAATAACCGCTAAAGCCAACTTCAATATGGCTTAAAGTTATTGTAAAAAGTTTGAAATTGTAGCTGATATAGGAATCGTTGCCAATAAAGTTATTTTAAACTCATATCGGGAGTAAATACTCAAGTCTTCTGCTTGTCTGGTTTAACCTGTGCGTCTTCCTATTAGTTGTTTTCCGCCAATCGGACCAATCAGAGGTTGGAGGGGCGGGGTGTGACGTCATGTAGCGCGTAACCTTGAATTAGTCAAAACAGTTGACAGCAGCAGCCGGCTGTTGGAAACCTACTGGACCTTCTGAGGAATTATGCCTAGTTTGGTGGTGGATGCAGATATTGTGACGACGGTAAATAACTCCGTTTACACATCTTCATGAACAATGATAGAATTATATGCTAATCGCGTTTAGCGTGTTAGCATACAGCAACGTTAGCTGTAATAGCAGTTGGCTAATTTCTTTTGCGGTTATAAACTACAATGAGCCCGTAAATAGCTCGTTGGAAGCTGACATAGATGAAAAGTGACTGAATAACTGCTATGTGTTCTCATCAGAGGAGATTGGGACCAGAACACTCCGTGGACCCGCACAGTGTGGACGCACCTGCCGCTGCTGGTGATTCCACTCATCTAAGCATCATCTTTCTTCAGTCTTCGTCCAGTTCGTCGTCTCAAGTAGTCTGTGAGTACTGACACGTACAGTATTGAAGGAAGTGCATCAAAGGTTACTATTGCTGACACTTGAAGCGGGTCTGGGAAAACACAACTAATTTTCTGTAAGTTGTGCTTTTTTTGCTCTTGATTTAATGTTTGCTTATACAGTACATATGCTTTTAATTAAATAATCTGATTGAAGTCGTGTATGAAAATTGCTCACATTGGTGGAATATTTTACTTAAGGGAAGAGGGTTAAAGCTCAGATATTTTGTCTGAAACATTTCTTAGTGATGGAGTGATAGTTATTGATTCGTTGTTACTGTAATTACAATAACGAAAATTACCTAGGTTTTACACAGACTGGTTGTTACGACCCTAAATAAAAGCCACATGCACAATAGTTTCCTCCTAGCGTAAGGAGGAAACTTGCCTGTAATGTTTTGATGTATCAAATAATGATACACCATAGAAATCCTTTTGTAATGTAAATGTGTACCTGAATAACTTTCACATATCCCCAACCCATTTACCCCTCATTAACACACATTATCATCTACACTCTCTCTCCTTAACAGATATTAACAGAATGAAAGATCCAGGCAGTGACTCTAAAACACATTGCTGTAATCTATTTAGAAGGATCAATGATAAAGAATGAATGACTTGTATTTACCCAGTATAATGATTTTTCTTCCACTCTTCCAGTGTAGGTGTAAAACCACTCTGAAGGAATTACTGCATACAAAGACACATATAAATAGTACTCCTGTACTAGAATGGCAATAATGCACTGCCTGAACAAAAAAAATGTCCACTTACTAGAAACTGCTCTCACCAGTTTACAGTTTACTGTTTCAGTTTACTGAAATCTTTGGAAAGTTACAGATAAAAAAAATAGTAGTGAGAATATAAACTTGATATTTTATCTGTATCTGTTGGTAATGTCACATTCAGTTCTACAGATTTAAAGCCAACCTGATAGATGTGCGCTGCAAACCTCTACCTTATGTCACTGATGATTGATACCAGAGAAATTACTCCAGTCCCTTTTACAAGTAAAACATGTCACCTGTTTCCAGCCACACAACGTTGTTTTGCACTAAATTCTTCCACCTTTTGCGATCACTGAAACTGAACTACAGGAGTATTAGGTCCTTGCTTCAGGTGGAAAAACATCACACATGCTGACAAATCTGTGAATTTTGAAAACATGAACTGTTGAAAGAGTCTCTGGCTTGCTATAAATTAGGTAAGTAGCAAAAAATAACCCAGATGCTTTTGTAAGGTTTTTACCAGAAAAAACAATGAACAAAATATGCTAAGTTGTCTCTCATTGTCTGATGAAAATGTAGCTGTCTCCACACTAGCCGAGGCTAACAAAGCTAAACACAAGAGTACTATCTAATAAATACAGTACACCTACAGAATATTCATAGCACAAATCAATCTGAAGACTGGAAAACAAATGTAATCATGCTTTTCTTTATTATACCACTCTTGCTACATGTCATACACACCCAACAACACACACCCAAGAAACAGTATTTCATTTTCAAAAATGTCTGTGTAAGTCACCGGTTTCTGCTTCCACTAGAATATGCTGATGTTGTCTTGCATGCCAGCAATCACAGGCTAAGGTGTGTCTGTCCACCGCAAATACTTAACTACAGTACAGGCAAATTATCTTATTAGAGTTTCTTTTAAAAGTGTTACAGTAGCATTTCTTATTCATTTGCTGCATTTGACTCAAAAGAAGTCATGACTTTCTGAAAATAAATTAGCAGCACTGAGATTGTCCGTTAGAGGATTTACTTTCTAACGGCTGATTATTCTATCTTGCAGCACAGACTGGGTTTTTATTTGACTGGCTTCATGGTTTAAAATGAGTTCTGTTTCTAAATATAACAAACCAGTGATGATGCTGATGAAGCTTTTCTTCTCAGTTCTCTTGTTAGCCCATGTGAACGAGTAAACAAGTCAATCATGCCTGTGCGAGCTGCATGACCAGAATAAAGGACTGAATACATTTCGGTTGTATTTTCTTCCTTGGTGTGAAAGGACAGCAGGTTTTTAATAAAAAGGAGCACTGCATGATCTACATGCAGTATGAAGCATATGCCTTATTTATGTGCTGCACTAATATCTGTGTTGTGGATTTAATAGCCGGTGAAGGTAAACTAATTATGGTTTGCTTAATATCAGATTAGAGCGATTGAAGGCAACACATTTACTGTATGTGTACATTGTTTTCAAGAGGAATTTGTTCTACTTATGAAGTAACCTGGTAGAATAAAAGGACCAGCTGATTTAAAGGAACACAACCAAATCTCCTAAAGAGCTGAGCACAGCGAGCACCCTGCTGTCAAAGAGCCATACGTTCTTTAGATGCAAGAAAAAGGGAGAAAAACAGGTGTAAAGATTTTGTTTGTTCCACAGTTTTTTATAATTTGTTACTTTGATTTGTTTAATTAATCTTAATTTACTTTGCTGTGAATTAATGTCTTACTCTACCCTCCTTAATTCCTTCATTTGTACTTCACCAAACAGATAGAAAGTGAAGCTAAATTGAAGGTGTTACATTCCAGTTGTTACCAATAGTAACTTCATGACTGGACAGATGTCGCTGCCGATTACTGGGCTGGTTGGTAAAAGGTGGCTGAAGTAAATAGTTTATTTCATTTTCTCAATTACTGTTTACTTGTTTCCTGTCCAGCAGCTCCCAGGTGCATTTGTCCCCATTTAAACTTAATTCCTCTCATTATGATTCGACAAGAAAAACACAGGCACGTGAATTTCAGCTTATGACACTGAAGCCACACTCACACACTTATGCTGCGCAATGCAATTCAGTTCCAATTTCAATCTCTGGCTGGTAGCTCAAATTAGATTCTGATCTTCCTGCAGACCTGAAAAGCACTGTTTTCACATCCAGCAGAGAACTCACTTTGAACGCATCATAAAAAGGCTACAGTTATTATTTGTGCCTTTGCTGATACTGTCTCCACAGTAAACAAATGGCAACTTTCAACTTCAGCATAAATGGGTATAAAATATTAAATTCAACTGTCTGTTCAAAACTCAAAGAACAAAAAGTACACAGAACATAATCAGTCATTCATTCTGAAGTCAGTGTCTAGAACGTTCAAGTATTGGTAAATCTCTTTATTGCACTTTCACATCAGTGTGATTGAGGGTTTATACCAAAGAGTTCATTTTGGCCTGTACGACCCACTTTCGCTCCCTAAAGTGAAGTTTTATGTCGACCGGTAGCACGTTTAAAGCTCTTTTTAGGATGAGATGACTTAAAGCCTGTGAGAAAGTTGCTGAGCAAGTTCGTAGTGTAAAAGTTTGTACGTTCATAAAAATGTCTTTACTTACATTTTCAAAAGTCCTTTGCTGTCCTTGGTTTGTGAGCCTTAAAAAGAAAAAAAGGATGAATAACTACATCATCACAAATTGTGAAATTTACAGCTCTCCGAGATCCACACAATGTTTTTCTTTCCTCAGCAGTGGGTCAACTCAGAGTGTTGAAGGTGACTTTCAGCCTCGCGAGTTGCCTCCAATAAAAGGCTCTGACAGGCTTTATAAACGTAGATATATTCTAGAGGAATGGATTTATAAACTGCATGTTTGTGTGTAGATGGAAAATATTCTGTCCTTTTAACATTAACTCTACTAAATCTTCAGCTTTTGACTGGTAATAAACTCTTTGAACTATCAACCCCTTGGATTTCTTACGAGCAGCAGCAGATTGTTTGGACCCAAGCTGCAGACGCGGCTCCAGACTGGCAGGCCTGTCATAACATCTGGAAGAGCTGCTGCCAGCTTTGCTAAGTCGTCCGACTATGGATGTGAGCATCAGGCCTGCGGTACATGTAGGGAGTGCTAGCTGGCAGTAGCTGTCCCTCATAATGGGTAATCATGCTTTAATCACGTAAGGGATGTACAGTATTACTCAATAGAAATGGAGCAAAATATGTTAATCATTTTCATGCTACATTAATTTACTGCCAAAAAATAAATGCAGAGAAAACAGGGGCCACTTATATGTGTGTATTTGTACAGGTGCTGGATTAGCAGACACGCACAACTAATTGGGAAAATAAGCAGTAAACTTTGGCTGCATGTTGCATCTCATGATCAGAGAAACCATTCACAAATAGACTCCAGTCCACCTGCGTTGGGTTGTTTCTTCATGTCTAGAGTTTGGTATTTAAAGTAAGTAGCTGGTTGTTTACCCCTAATTACTAAATGACCCTTAGTCATTACCTTAGTTTACTGCAGCAGAGGATATAGCTTTAATAACTCAAAACTTACTGTAGGAAAATTCTACAATGGAACTAATGATTTAATGCTAATTTGCTATCACAACTGCAAAATTAATTTTATTATCAGCACAACAACTACAGTATGTGGTCACCGTTCACATCATTAGCAAGTCTAAGATACTAGATCTTGTTCTTGCAGTAAAGCATTTAAACTTTGAATTCCAAAGGTTTGGTGTCACAGCAAGAAAGGGTGATTCCAACAAAATTGTGAGTTTTGTCTTAACCAGTGTTTACTTTGTAACAAACTCTATGCTTCATCCTGGATCATTATCAACATGTTCCCATGATCCATCTGGGTGGCAGCTCTTACAGAATCTAAGAAGCTTAGCCACTTCAGGTGACTTTCACCCGATTACTGTAGGTGTGAGGTGGTGCCTGCACAGGGTAGGCTGCAACAGACTACTGTATCTGTTCTGATATTTGACTCTAAGTCTCTACAA
This sequence comes from Betta splendens, assembly GCF_900634795.4. Classification (NCBI taxonomy): domain Eukaryota; kingdom Metazoa; phylum Chordata; class Actinopteri; order Anabantiformes; family Osphronemidae; genus Betta; species Betta splendens. Next base: position 1,275,459 of record NC_040883.2, on the reverse strand, counting down.
CAGCATGTTGACAGGAATAAAGGAACAGATGCATGTGTGTGCACGTGTCTCTGTAAGGTTAGAAATTGTATCGTGCTCATTTCAATGTCTTGTATGAGATCTTCTGTAGTGACGATAAGTTTGTGCTTTATGGTCAATTGTATTTGGTGAGTATTTGAGGGGTTTTTGTTTTGGTTCAGTCCCAGAGATGACATCACCTTTTGATGCTGACATTTTGTTGCTCATGTTGTTTCTATGAATGTCACACACAACACTTTTCAGTAAAATCTCCATGAGTGAATGTTGTACATCCACAATAAAAGTGCAGTCCTAATAAAAATCAAATGTCACATCTCTGGAATGTCTGTGGAAATAGCTTATTCCTGCATGTTTAAAATAGATGAAAGGAGCGAACCGATGCAAATGATGGACATGAACAAAAATAAATGTCTGGCATTTGCCAGCCCGACTGTCATCTCTCAGGCTGCTCTGGCAGATGTTCTCGCACTAGTAACATCATCATCACGTTCCCATACGGTACGCATTAGTGGTGTGTCTCTACTTTTTAACGTTTAGCACTATATAAGATAAACAATATATAGTGTGTGCACCAAGATATGTAGGAAATGATGGAGAAAAGCACTATGCTAATATTATTCATACTGTCGTCCTGGAAGTAAAGTGTGTGTTTATTTTTCCACAATGACTGACAACTTAAATAATAGTATAATAATAGTAATATAAATAATCAGCAGTAATGAATATAATCGCCGCCTGTGGAAGCGATTACTGAGAGTGATGCATGGTTTTCTGTGAATGCTGCTACACTGTAGCTGATTCTTCATGGCACATTAACTCATTTCTATGGCTTCTTATCCGAAGCCACTTCTTTCTTCAACTCATACGAGGTTACATTTGTGGCCTGATGTAATTTGTTAACTCAAATGTTTGAGGTAGCTCATGAGCTGTTGAGTATAGCTGAACGCAGCTTACTGATGTTATTTGTCCATGATGTAGAAGCTAAACAGACCCTAAATAATGAATAGGTCACATGTCATAAGGCTGAAGACGGTATTATATGCTTTTCTAATCTAAACTCACTCCCCCGTGGGAAAAAATGTGGAAACACTTAAAACTAATTCCTGTCATATTGTGCTGGATGGTGCATTCTTTCTCCTTGAAGGTAATGAATTCATGTTCCTTTTTCTTACTCCCATTTGCCTATTCAAGGAGCTTCAGAAATCACTTTTGCACTTTAATAAAGCGCAACCTTGAGAAGCGCTACCTTTCCATTCTGATCAGATACTTTTAAGCATGTCCTGTTCTCCCTGAGCGAGCGTAGCATAGCGGTTTTGACATGTTCAGTCAGTGGCCTAAAAGGTTTTGGTTGTTTTATTCCACAGCTGCAGATTACTATCATTTACTCTGTGTCTTTGCGGAACATGTTGCCACTTCTTCCACAGAGACAGAGGAGGACATACTGTATACTTCAGTGGTTTCTGTGTCTGATAGTAACTTGTGTCTGATCTGAACAGTTCTGCAGGTATTATTACTATTGACCTGTGTTTGTGTGCACGTTGCATTGAACAGTCACCCTGTGAAGCACTTCCCCAGCTTCCCCCTGTGATGGCTGCACTGTGGAACACAGCCCTGTTGATGTGCATGATTTAAATTTAGTTTTGTGTTACTCTAGTAATCCCTGAAGGAGACATTCTGCTACAGTACAGAGCCACAGGGATTGTTTTTTTTTATTATTTTCAAGGACACTTCAGTTGGGTGCATGTTTGCTGTCACAGGGGATTATTTGAGTTTAGACCTTCATAGTGAAGGACAGTTGTTTGCTCATTGCACCATTACGATGTGATGCTTTCATCCTAATGCAGTTTAGTTTCCTAATGGGCAAGTTGTGGACATTCATGTGTCTATCTATTAAAAGTATCACAGGAGAAAGGCAGTCCTCCGTCACAGCTCGGAAGAAAACATTGTTTATCCAGGGAAAGGTATTGAACCAGTTCAGTTAATCTCAGAAGGAAGCATTCAGACGTGGTGCACCAGGGGATCTTTGTTGCCCCTGTTAAAGGAGTAAAAAGGGAACCTTGTCCCAAAGTGATGCATTTCTCAGGACGAAGCCATATATAGAGGCGCATTTCTTCTCCTGCTCGCTTCTAAAATGGGGATTAATTGCTTCTGCGATGCAACTTTTATAAGGCTCCAGACAAACCTCATCATGGCCATCTAGTGCTCTTTTGTATACCCATCGGGGAATGCCCCTGTTCACTTTGCTGCATTCACTTTTCTCACAGTACTCCAATATATTGAGTAGTACATGTGTAGGTTATCTGAAGCTCTGTGTTCCTGGACTTTTTACTCTGACTGTATTTCTCTGGGCTTTGGGGCCTTTTTCTGTTTCCAATTTTAATCTTTTCAGCTGGATGGTTTTAAATGAAAGTACTGGTCATTATGTCTGGATTTATCTGACGTGAAACTCCCTGTCTTCTATACATCTTATTGCCAAAACATGACGGCAATGATTTGCTTAATTTATTCCAAAATATCAGTTATAGTTGAATTGCTTTAGCCAGAAATTGACTTTGTGCCACTACATTTTGTAGAAATATGTTTGCGTGTCCTACGTTGCACAATCACATCAACACCAGGAACCTGTCCTGGCTTGGAGTCATTAATGTTTCTCCTGTAAATGCACCTGTGCTTTTACTTTTATGACAGCTCAGAATTTCTGCCACAAAAAGGTTTATTATGTGTCCTCAAATTTAAAGAGCAAAATTGCAGCTTGTGTCAGTCTGGATGGTAGTTCAGCTGACTTTTCAAATTATTTTTTAAACAGGATTAGATAAAAGCATTTGGTTCCACAGTGGAATAGAAAATCAGGCCATTTCAGTTATCAGTGTTTTTATTTCCCATCACATCCTTTTGAAGAGAAAAAAAAAATATTTTTGATGGTAGCAGCTTTGTTGAATCAACTCTCACTGGGCAGAAAGCACAGAAAGTGTGTGTGTGTGTGTGTGTGTGTGTGTGTGTGTGTGTGTGTGTGTGTGTGTGTGTGTGTGTGTGTGTGTGTGTGTGTGTGTGTGTGTGTGTGTGTGTGTGTGTGTGTGTGTGTGTGTGTGTGTGTGTGTGAGACAACAATAACTGCTAAGTCAGAGCTGGCATTTTGTATTTGAAGAAGGTTAAATAAAAAAATTTCTTTAAATGATGCCTTTATTCAATGCTGAAGGGTTATAATACGGCCATCAGTGATGTGCCACTCTGCAGCTACTGTGCCAAGCCCGTAATGATCTATGCTGTGCTTTATAAGAAGCTAATTTGTTGCAGTTGTTTGTGGAGTTGGCCTGTGAAGCATTATTGATGAGGCGGAGCAGGAGGAGCCCTGAGGACGGCTGAGCCTGCTGCTATGAGCTGTGCACGGCGGCTTGAACTTACACAGGCATGCTGTTACTGACACACCTACTCTACCACATAGTTACGCTTTATTGATTATGCTTTTAATGAAAGCAAATGCAAAATGAAAGAGTCTAAATGCTCATCAACCATCCTGCCTGGTTTCCACACAGACAGACTGGTAAATAAACCTACTGAATCACTGTTTGTCAGTGTTGTTGCTGCAGTGAATGCACACATTTGCTGGCCACCACCCACACACGCTAACGCACTCAGACCTAAATAGCATAAGACTCAATCTGCGTTACTCTTGCACCCTTAAGCCTCCGCTGGGCCGTAGAAAGGCTTCCCTGCTGTGGGGACGTCTTGATAGGAGATGCTGAATATTATTACATTATTTTCAGTAGGCATTAGTTGACACAAATACCTTCATTTATTGTAGGAGCGGTGCAACACATGTTCAAGGACACCATGCAAATAAAAGGTTGAGTGCCACTTAAATCTAGTTTGGTTTCTGCTTATGTGTCCATTAGTTTTCAGCACAAGACATTAGTGCCATTTATAAATGAAAGGTTTGGATGTTAATGTTGAGATGAATGAACCTTTTTTCAAATGAGATGTAAGGAAATATTTTCAAGAGGATGGCTCTATTTTCACAACTTACTTACTTTACTGCAACTCAAACAGGAAACTATAGGAACAAAACCAGAAACACTTTTACTTTATAACTGTGTTTAACGAGGGAGCTGCTAAAAACTGAATCGATAGTTTAAGCACAACAGGAGCTTCACTTACTTTAGTAATGTTTGAGTCTTAATTTCCAATTCAAGCCAAACTCATGTATAAAGTACTGGTGACGACCAGCAAAGCCATACGTTTCCAGATTAAAGTAGAATTCCACAAAATGCTGTATTGACAGTGACATCTCCTGAAATCTTTTCTTTGCAGCCTGAAATGTTGTCACACTCACACCTGTAGTTATTAGCCCCATAGTTAGGAAGGAAGGATTACAGGAGGTTAAACCAGCTTCACCAGTGGCCAATGAACTGGTCTTCTCCATCAAACCCTTGAGCCTAATGTTAACCTGTGGAGTTATGAAGTCGTCTGGATGATGAGGAAGCTGCCCTACATAGGACCCACGTGTGTGTGTTTACCCGCATGCATGTTTACACACTGGGAAGGTGACAGCGTGGTAATGAGGGGGGTGTCACAATGGTCAGATGGCTGACCTGACAAGCTCAATCTACTCAGTCTTTGTCTCTTTGGGCCAATTGCCCAGACCTGCAAGGACAAACACGCAACTGTTACCCTGCCACACACAGTCCTAGTTTAATTCAGAAGACATCCCATACTATTATCCCAACAGCAGTTCTCTAGGTCGTCAGTGGGAAACCAGTAGGTCACCTGATGCCTTTGACTAAGTTACTACAATAAGGCCAATCAGTACATATGTAACAAAGGAGTTCCTTAAGATAATAATAGATGATGATTCTTTTTTTTATGCTTGCACATTAGTAACAAGTGTGTGTCATCATTGATATTATTGTTTGCAGTGAAGGGAGCCTAACTGCGCAAATTAGCATCAGCATCAATGTATGGAAGCATTTTTTTCTTTGCAGTGAAGATGGCGTCAAACTATTCAGAAATACACCGTAAACACTGCTAATGTGGTAAATAGCAACTGCAACATTTTTTTTTGATGCAATGTCTACATAGGTCTATGGAGGCCCATTTGCAGCAACTATCAATCCAGTGTTGTAATGGTACAGTGTGTCTGCTCATTGCGTTAGAAGGCAGATGGAGATTACCAGATTACCAACAGGTCTGCAATGCTGTAATTGCTGCAAATGAATGATTCTGTGACGAAAGTGAAATTTGAAGGAAGAAATTATTATTTCAAATACAAATCATTATTTCTAACTTTTTTAATGTCTTGACCATATTTTCTATTGATTTTACTTCTCATGGTGTTATGCGCTCTCAAATTGAAAAACCAGCTCCTGATTAAAGATCGTGATCTCAACCCATACACATGGCTGTACATTGTTATATGGTCTGCTGAAACCAGGATCACACACTTACTGAAGGTTACAGCTTATAAAAACCTTCAGACAGATCTGCCATTTTCCTCCTGTCATTTAAAACTGGTCTCTGGCGTCTGATTAAGCTCATGCAACACTCTGGAGAACCACGATGGAGGATGGCGAGAGCTGCGTCACCTCACAGTGACATTTAAACTATTTGTGTGGCAGGTTCATTCAGTAGCAAAATAAAAAGTCAAATGAGTCAGCAAGCCGAGTGTCTGGGTAACAATCATGCACCCGCTGGGACGCTGGCTACCTGTGGTGCAGCTGAAGGTCAACACACGGCACTTTTTATGAAGCCGTCGTGATTCATTGGGCGTGAAGCTTTATGTCTTCATCAAATCATCCAGCTTCTTTTATTCGGCATGAAAACAAATCCATGTTGTTCAGCCAAGACTGGAAATGTATTGTGTATTCTCATCAAATAGCGCAGCGATATTTATTCACCACCACAAATTCTGAATCATATTAAGGCGTCTATCTTAAAGACCAGGGTCCATTTATTTGTTTAGGTCCGATATTGCCTCAATTAATTTCTTCTTTGCCATTTTCCATTTTAAAAGCTGTGGCACTCACAAGGGAAAAGAACAGGAACAGCATTTCAGGTCTAATTTGCTCACGCTGAAAAGCCATCACTGCAAAGTTGTTTTTCTCCGAAGCAAAACAGGAGGTGTATTATGTGAAGGTTATTAAAAAAACTAAACAGACAAAAGCCTTTGCCTTTTATTCTGGGCACACATACAGTGTCACATAAATGTTTGTTAATTATAATTATAGTTGTATCTCTCAAGGCTCCACTTATATTTAGTGGAACAGCTTGGTTAGAAAAATGTAACATTGTGTTATGGTTTATAACAAACGTCCTAAACATCACGTGCTAACGTTGCTGCTGCACCTGTGCTGTAGATCTATGCATCATTGTTGAGTCTACCTATTATGAAGTAAATGTGTACTTTCGTGCCAATTAAATCACCGACATAAACACCTGAACGTTCCAGCCAAGGAGACGGAGAATAAAGTCGACTCTTAACAGAAATTTGAATGGGTGAAATGTTTCCAGCCGCTTAGAGTTGTACCAAACACAGCGGCCAAAGGGAATGGACGCTTTACAGGAGGCGTCCTTTCTAAAAACGAGAAGGTGACCTCCCTAATCCCAGCCTCAGCAGAGCCGAGAGGAGGGCTGGAAAAAAGCCACATTCAACCACGCAGTGCAGCTTCTGATAACAAACGGCTTCTGGAATTAGTTCTCCTCCTTTCCATACTCACCTCTGAAATTACTTTAATTTCAAGGCCATAAACGAATTCAAATATTCCACATTTACTGTTCTAATATTTGCAAACTTGATAATTTACAGTATTTAACAAAACAAACTTTTGCTACTTTCACACTGGAGGAAAAAGCCATTTTCCCAATTTTTAAATATAAAGGTTGTCTCTCCATCTTTCCCAGACAAAGGTCCTCGTTGTTCCCAGAGAAACCGATGTCTAATATTGGTTGCAGTGTATTTTGTTTAGCCATTCTGTTTTGGGAGATGACAGATGGTAACACAGATTCTGGTCCCACGCCTCGGAGCTTACAGCTTAACATTTATATTTAACAAATTGAATTTGGACTGTGAGATAGCATAGCCAGTCGGAGACGGATAAAACCCTGAGTCTGCTCAATAACGTCTACCTACTGGACATCTGCTGCAATAAAATTGACACAAACAATATATCTTGGACAAATCCACTGGTTAATGATCACTGATTGACTGATATACAAACGAGTCAGAAGGCTAATCACGTGCTCGGCCCCTCAGATAGGAACAAATGTCCTGTTTTGTATTTACTCAACTGTCTGAAAGACAGAATAAAAACTCAGACAGACAGACAGTCGCTCCACTTTCTAGATTAGAACAACTCCCAGTTCTGTGTTCACCCTTTTTACATTTACGTTGTTTAGGATATGTCCGGAAGTTTACTCTATATACAGTAACAGCTGACCTTGACTTTTCTATAGCTGTCAGGTATAGAAAGACAGAATACGTTGTCTCCCTAAATGAAGCAGTGCTACATCCATTTGTCCAGTACAGTTGTTATATTCATACAACAAATCTTGTCTGAAGGTCAATCCTAAAGTGACCAAAATACATTATCTAATAATCTACAAAATGAATTTTTGCAATTTATAATTAACAAGGAAATGAGCCAATGAGTACAGAATCTCCTATACAAGACATTGTGCTGAATAGTTTTGCCTTGGCAGTCCTCTCTGTGTTTTATGTTTGTCTACAGTACAAGAAGACACAATGTTCCAGACTTCAGCTGCAAGACCATAAAATGTGTCATCGGCCTATGACTCATATCACTCAGTATCATCTGCAGCTATAGGCCCAGGGGGTATTATTAGTCCTTCCGTTTAAGTGTCACCTTGTCGGTTAACTTCATGCGATGGATGGCTACTGACTCAGTGCTGCTCGATGGGAGACATTTTAAAGCTTGAGCATCCTAAGGCCCGAGGCTGTGGGGAAATGACAGTGGTTGCCTTCGGAGATTTGGCCCCAGGGGCTTATCTGTCAAAATTCCTCTTTTGGGATAAACAGTGGTATTAAAAACCTAGGTCAGGATCTTGCTGGAGAAGGACTTCCTTGGTTGTTTGGCTGTCTGGTTTCTGAAAGTTGGCTTCTTTCCAGTAATTCCCATTAGCTGACTATACAATAATAATTCATAACTTGTCTCTCTAGAAAAAACTTTGAGGAGTTTGTGGACAACTTGAACGGCTTTACTGCAGATGACACACTTACCGTTGTGACAGGACTTTTTGATTTAGTGTTGTGTGTCATTTTTCATATGAATAAGAATTATTCATATTATTAAGATGAGTCAAACTGCTTAATTCTAACCAGGGCTCTTATTTTAAAACCGGTGAGGGAGTATGGGGGGTGTGTAGAGCAGTGAAGACCAATCAAAAGCAGGAGCTTAAAACTGAGTAGAATATTAAACTGATCTGTCAAAACATGAACACCTCCTGATGGCTTTGTTTGTGGCGTCTGTGCTCTGGCCCTTCATACAACAAGCTGATTTTAATAGGCAGCAGTGCAGTTGTCTCTTTCATGTGAATGCCTGTTGAGTTCATTCCTTTATTTTTGCAGTAAAATGTCCTGTTTTTTGATGCAATCTGAAACACATCCATTAGAAAGGTTTCAGCATTGGTTTCATGCTATCAGAAAACAGATCATATTTTTCAAATTGGGCATCTATTTTGTTTGACATCTGAGCTATCTCCAGTTCAATTGCCAGTGTGCTTTCATCTGTCAGAGGCTCCACGTCCTTCTGCCTCCCTCTCGCTCTCTCCAGCCCCCGAGTCCCACAACAGGGCTTGTGCTGCTGTCATCAGCTCTAAATGCCTTTCCTAGCGAGGGGAGGGGTGCACTCTGATCCACTCTATGCTGCCTGGATCATTAAGGGGCCCTGTGGCTCAAACTTCTGTCAGCGATCATTTCCAATTAGGGCACCACACCTTAGGACCCATAGGGGACAGTGGTTCGTACAGCAAAATTACTGAGGTGGAGGGAGACATTATGAGGACTGTTCACACGGCAAGCTCATCGCTCTGAGAGACACGGGACATGTTCCGCTGGTAATGAATTTGACTAACTCGCTAATTAAAATGCTTTTGGCATCAGGATTTCTGTTGATTTTGAGAGACTTAAAGATGGAGCACGGGAGTAGCGCCCTACATGACTCATCAAGCAGTAATCACTACTTCAAGAGAATCCATTCTCAGCATCTGTTCAATTAGAAATAGAAATATATTCAAATGGTATGTAAAGGTGTGCTCGTACGTGCTGCCTTTCGTGATATTGTTCAGCGAGGGAAATTACTCAGGAAAGAATAGTGTGGAGACTGTTGTACTGCAGCAGCAGTCACTGATCCAAATTTCAATTAGTTTTACAAGTGTTTCTAGGCCAAGTGGCTCCTCTTTCTTACCTAATTAGTTTTTGCCTTTACAGCTTCTCGGAGCAATTCTAATTGTCTCTCCGCTATGATAGTTAGTGATCAATCTTTAAGCTATCAGGAAAATGGAAAACATTTTAAAAGTAATGATGCAGAATGTTAAGCATTGACAGGATTGTCATTGTTTTGTTGTTGAGACTTCTAAATCAGATCGCACCAATCAGTTTATGTCCTGCCTCGTATAATGGATAGATGTGATATGATCGCTGCACAGCAAGCTGAGCAAAGCTGTGTAAAACTAATTGCTAATAACCTTTTAAAACTCCTGCACATCAATTAGACAAATAAACAAAGTGCAAGGCCTCTGTAAAACTAATGGAACTGTTAGTTGAAATACTGACTTGTCCTCAAATAATTCAAGTAAAAATCCATTGATATACATTTATAATCAGTAAGTATCAATGGAAACTAAAATCTCAAGATTCATTGTAATGTGACTGACTGTATGCAAAGCCCCCACATGCCATGTGCACCAGCAACATCTGACCATGCTCCTCATTAATTGGCAGATGGTGTCCTTGGGAACCTCCTCCCTGTTTTGGATCAGATCGACAGTGAGCTCCTCGACAACCTCTGCAGATATTACATTTATATGTATTGAGGTGTTCATTTGGATTTAGGAGAGCTGTACGGTAGGGTTGGGCAATGACATTGGTGCCTTTGGCATAATGGAGCTGTGTAAGCTGTAGCCACGTGCCATCCCATTGTCCTGCACCGGGAGGAACCCAGGGTTCTACTGTATTCGCTTGTGTCTTGGCAACTGCCCAAAGCAATCAGTGAACAGAAGCAGTCAGCGAACCGCGGCTTAAGATTAGTATTCAAGGTATGTGTTTCTTCAGACAGTTAGTAGCTCACCACCACATGCATGGTGATCTTACAAGCAGAATAGCATGTAGCTTCAGTTCTTCTAGGCCGTTTAAGTGTGAATTTGTTTGTCTTTGAAAGGAGCCAGGAAGCAATGAAGCATCTAAGACAGATTTGCTGGTGACTGCCAGTCATGCTGCGTAATCATGGTTCAGAGGTTCCTCCAGGGAATTAAGGGCCCTCATGGAGGTGCTTTTGCATCTCTCTTGCTCCTTGGGGCACAGAGGAATAGGGCCTTGCTTCTGGGTTGTTGCCCCTCTACTGCTCAGTCGAGCTCTATAGTCTGCTGGCTTATGCGCTGGGAGACACTGTGAACCTGCTTGGAACAGAGGAACAGGTGATGAATTAGTGAATCTGTGTAGAAAAAACTAATTATTGTTCAAAATATGTCATTATGTAATTTAAATCTTATTTAATACAGCTGTAGAATCAATAAAAACAATAGCCAATCATTGTAATGTGCATAGCTTTTGTTCTTACATAAAAACAAATCCCAAATAATAATCTACATGAGAACTGCATAAGTCGAGCTTTCGCTGCTTCTCGCTGGCAGGAGTAAAAGTGAAATGCAAACGGCGCACGCGGCTCCCTGTCAGGGACTCGGGCAGGCGGCGGACCCACATGCACAGCACGAAGGCAGGGTTACAATCAAAACGAGATTTATTTCTTAAGGCACGGTCAGACGGTCCAGGTCAAACACAAACAGGCTCGGCAAAAGTACAGGCAGGGAACAGACAAAAACTCACGGTCAGTAGATAATCCAGGGTCGGGCAGGATACACGGTGCAAACAGGAATAAGACACGAGAACACGAACACTCAGGGAACTCAGGAAACTAGGGACGCTCAACTCAGGGATTCACAAGAAACACGAACACTCATGGGACTCGAATACGACAATCTGGCAACTGACTACGGGAACAGGAGGTGACTAAATACACGGGTGAGTGATTAACTGATACAGTGCAGGTGAGGGTAACGATCAGGTGGAGCAGGAACAGCTGTGACAAGACAAACCCGGAAGTCAAACTAAAGCAGGAACAGAAACCAGGAGCCTATCAAAATAAAACAGGAAGTAGTATTACACAGGACATGGCGTGAAATAAGACAAGCAGGACATGACGTGAAAACAGGGAACAACTAGAAACAAAGACACGGATCATGACAGTACCCCCCCCCTATGGCGCCTTCCACGGCGCCTACGGAAGCCTCCCCCCCCAAACCAGGGCGGGCGGAGGGTGGTCCCAGGCGGAGGGACCGAATCCCTACCCCTCAAGGTACATGAGCAGGGTGGGTGGAGGGAGGACCGGAGGAGGGCCAAAACAAGAGTCCACACGAAAACCCCAAGTCCACGAACAGGAAAACAAAAAAAAGTCCAGGGATTCCGTCACGGAGGGTGACGGCGTGGCGAGATCCTGCTCAGCAGCCGCTGAGCCAGGGTGGCACTCTTAGTGCCCTTGGGCTGGACCGATGTCCCCGGGGACCACCCCGAATGGCAACGTCCTCCGGGCGGACGCTGATCCGAAGGGCTGAGGAGTCGAGGCGGGCGTCGCCGCAGGAGGCAGCGCCATCCGGGCAGCAGGAGGCGCCGAGGGCAAGGCCACCAGTCCGGCGGCCGAGACAAGGACGAGGCAGGGACCAGCGGCGTCCTCCTTGGACCACCGCGACGAGAGGCGGGAACCAGCGGCGTCCTCCTTGGACCACCGCGACGAGAGACGGGAACCAGCGGCGTCCTCCTTGGACCACCGCGACGAGAGCCGGGAACCAGCGGCGTCCTCCTTGGACCACCGCGACGAGAAACAGGAACCGATGCAGGTGCGGCCGGAGCCGGGCCGCCAGGAACCGATGCAGGTGCGGCCGGAGCCGGGCCGCCAGGAACCGATGCAGGTGCGGCCGGAGCCGGGCCGCCAGGAACCGATGCAGGTGCGGCCGGAGCCGGGCCGCCAGGAACCGATGCAGGTGCGGCCGGAGCCGGGCCGCCAGGAACCGATGCAGGTGCGGCCGGAGCCGGACCGCCAGGAACCGATGCTGGTGCGGCCGGAGCCGGGACGGGCGCGACCCCCTCCTGGAGGTCCGCCGGGACTACGACGGGAGCGACCCCCTCCTGGAGGTCGGCAGGGACTACGGCGGGAGCGACCCCCTCCTGGAGGTCGGCAGGAACTACGGCGGGAAGCGACCCCCTCCTGGAGGTCGGCAGGAACTACGACGGGAGCGACCCCCTCCTGGAGGTCGGCAGGAACTACGGCGGGGGCGACCCCCTCCTGGAGGTCGGCAGGAACTACGGCGGGAGCGACCCCCTCCTGGAGGTCGGCAGGAACTACGGCGAGAGCGACCCCCTCCTGGAGGTCGGCAGGAACTACGACGGGCGCGACCCCCTCCCGGAGGTCCGCCGGAGCTGCGACGGGAGCGACCCCCTCCTGGAGGTCGGCAGGAACTATGACGGGAGCGACCCCCTCCTGGAGGTCGGCAGGAACTATGACGGGAGCGACCCCCTCCTGGAGGTCGGCAGGAACTATGACGGGAGCGACCCCCTCCTGGAGGTCGGCAGGAACTATGACGGGAGCGACCCCCTCCTGGAGGTCGACAGGAACTGCGACGGGCGCGACCCCCTCCTGGGGGTCCGCCGGGACTGCGACGGGCGCGACCCCCTCCTGGGGGTCCGCCGGGACTGCGACGGGCGCGACCCCCTCCTGGGGGTCCGCCGGGACTGCGACGGGCGCGACCCCCTCCTGGGGATCCGCCGGAACTGCGGCTGGCGCGACCTCCTCCTGGAGGCGCGCAGGAACTGCGGCTGGCGCGACCTCCTCCTGGAGGCGCGCAGGAACTGCGGCTGGCGCGACCTCCTCCTGGAGGCGCGCAGGAACTGCGGCTGGCGCGACCTCCTCCTGGAGGCGCGCAGGAACTGCGGCTGGCGCGACCTCCTCCTGGAGGTGCGCAGGAACTGCCACTGGTGCTGCCTCCTCCTGGAGGTGCGCAGGAACTGCAGGTGCTGCCTCCTCCTGGAGGCCGGCGGGCGCTGCGGCTCCAAGGGTGACGGGGACTGGAACGACCGCTACAGGGCCGACGGGAACGGGGAATGGAACGACCGCTACAGGGCCGACAGGAACGGGGTCAGAGACAGGGGTGACCTCTACTTGGCCTACGGGAACGCCCTCAACTTGGCCTACGGGAACGCCCTCTACTTGGCCTACGGGAACGCCCTCTACTTGGCCTACGGGAACGCCCTCTACTTGGCCTACGGGAACGCCCTCTACTTGGCCTACGGGAACGCCCTCTACTTGGCCTACGGGAACGCCCTCAACTTGGTCGACAGGGACAGGAGCTGGAACGACCTCAACTTGGTCGACAGGGACAGGGACAGGAACTGGAACGACCTCAACTTGGTCGACAGGGACAGGAACTGGAACGACCTCAACTTGGTCGACAAGAACTGGAACGACCTCAACATGGCCGACAGGAACTGGAACGACCTCAACATGGCCGACAGGAACTGGAACGACCTCAACATGGCCGACAGGAACTGGAACGACCTCAACATGGCCGACAGGAACTGGAACGACCGCAACATGGCCGACAGGAACTGGAACGACCTCAACATGGCCGACAGGAACTGGAACGGCCTCTGCTTGGCCGACAGGAACTGGAACGGCCTCTGCTTGGCCGACAGGAACTGGAACGGCCTCTGCTTGGCCGACAGGAACTAGAACGGCGTCCTCCTCTGAGGAGCCGACAGGAACTGGAACTAGAACGGCCTCAATATGGCCGACGGGAACAGGAACGGCGTCCTCCTCTGAGGAGCCGACAGGAACTAGAACGGCGTCCTCCTCTGAGGAGCCGACAGGAACTAGAACGGCCGCAACATGGCCGACAGGGACTGGAACGGCCGCAACATGGCCGACAGGGACTGGAACGGCGTCAACTCCGGAGCTGGCATGACAACTTACGGCTGCCGAGCTCGACGGGGAAGACGACGGGCCTGATTGGGTGGGGTTAACAATCGTCAGACGGGCGGTGCCCTCTGACGGGGACAAGGACGGAACTGGGGTCTGGGCAACACACGACTGATCTGGGGTCTGGGCGACACACGACTGATCTGGGGTCTGGGCGACACACGGCTGATCTGGGGTCTGGGCGACACACGGCTGATCTGGGGTCTGGGCGACACACGGCTGATCTGGGGTCTGGGCGACACACGGCTGATCCGGGGTCTGGGCGACACACGGCTGATCTGGGGTCTGGACTAGGTTCGACTGGGCTGGGGCCTGGAGACGACAGGGCTGCACCGGGGCATGAGTAACACACGGCTGAACTGGGGTCTGGGCAGCGCGCGGCTGATCTGGAGACTGAGCAGCGCGCGGCTGATCTGGAGACTGAGCAGCGCGCGGCTGAACTGGAGACTGAGCAGCGCGCGGCTGACTTGGAGGCTGAGCAGCGCGCGGCTGACTTGGAGACTGAGCAGCGCGCGGCTGAACTGGAAACTGAGCAGCGCGCGGCTGAACTGGAAACTGAGCAGCGCGCGGCTGACTTGGAGGCTGAGCAGCGCGCGGCTGACTTGGAGACTGAGCAGCGCGCGGCTGACTTGGAGACTGAGCAGCGCGCGGCTGACTTGGAGACTGAGCAGCGCGCGGCTGAACTGGAGACCGAGCAGCGCGCGGCTGAACTGGAGACTGAGGGCCGCGTGAGAGCAGGAAATCCTCCCAGGGAAACAACCATGGAGCTGGGCAGGTTGGTGTAGGCACGACGATCCGACGGGGCGGGGAGAAGGAAACCGAAACCATCGGCGGTGCGACTGGCGCTGGCGTGGTACAGAGCGCGTCGCTTAACTCGTCAAACTTCGCGCACAGTCGCTCGTAGAGGCGATGAACGCTGGGGTGATCTAACGCGGTGTCATCGTCCTCCAGCGTCACTATTGCCACCTCTACGGCGCTGCGCTGATCCTCCGAGTTACTAGCCCGTCGGTAATCCTCCGCAAGGATCTTGAAATACTTATGTAGGTCGCTGGGTAGCTCGGCGCAGGTAAACTCCATACTTCCGCGGGAGAGTTATATTTGCCGTAAAAAAACAAGGGAAAAACAGTCACTGACCTGACCGGAGGCTAAGTGCTGGCTGGGTCCAAGTGTGGCCAGATTGTTCTGTCAGGGACTCAGGCAGGCGGCGGACCCACATGCACAGCACGAAGGCAGGGTTACAATCAAAACGAGATTTATTTCTTAAGGCACGGTCAGACGGTCCAGGTCAAACACAAACAGGCTCGGCAAAAGTACAGGCAGGGAACAGACAAAAACTCACGGTCAGTAGATAATCCAGGGTCGGGCAGGATACACGGTGCAAACAGGAATAAGACACGAGAACACGAACACTCAGGGAACTCAGGAAACTAGGGACGCTCAACTCAGGGATTCACAAGAAACACGAACACTCATGGGACTCGAATACGACAATCTGGCAACTGACTACGGGAACAGGAGGTGACTAAATACACGGGTGAGTGATTAACTGATACAGTGCAGGTGAGGGTAACGATCAGGTGGAGCAGGAACAGCTGTGACAAGACAAAACCCGGAAGTCAAACTAAAGCAGGAACAGAAACCAGGAGCCTATCAAAATAAAACAGGAAGTAGTATTACACAGGACATGGCGTGAAATAAGACAAGCAGGACATGACGTGAAAACAGGGAACAACTAGAAACAAAGACACGGATCATGACACTCCCCTTATTTGGAATTAAAATGAGTTGTATTCCTGGGCATACATAACAGCAAACCCAAACACCAGGTGGACCCACAGACAATATCCACACTCTACTACACACTCAGCTGAAGATAATGACAGGAAATAACCCAACTAAATGAAATTTCAGTGGGTGGCATCACAACAACATCCCACTGTGGCACAGATGGAGACACAGCCAGCTTCTGTAGACGAAGCAGAAGAAATAGTTTTAAAAAAGAGGGTGAGTGAGAGTCTTCATCAAAATCAGGCTTATTCACAAGCATCCAGGCGTCTGGACATTTATTCAGTCACATGTCAGTATTTTAACTGGAAATTAAATAATAAATTTGAGATAAAATCAGTTGATGACGTCAGATTTTCATATCATTCCTGTTCTATAATAATAATTGAATTCCTCCTGTATCTGGTCATGTGGCTGCTGAGGTGGTGGTGGGTGTGTTGCAGTGTCTTGTGGTCTGAATCCTTTTGTTTGCTTGTATGTTTTGTGAGATTTGTGGGTATTTCCTGCGGGGGATTAATGGATTACTCCTTAGTTTCATTCCTCCCAGTTGGTGGTTTTACTTGCTGATGTCCTTCTATGTAAAATCAGCATGAACCAACCGGTGAAGCAGTAAAACTGTGTTGTAAGTAGCAAAAGCTTTTAGTGGTTATCAATAGTTGGGTAATAATGAAATAATAAATAGTTAATAAACAAACTCAGACAACTGCTACACTGTCAAGACCTCAGTCTCATCATTCAGCTTGTATAAATCATGTGCTGCCAAATCAGGATTTTAACATAGCAATTAAAATGAATGACTAAGGTAATCCGCTGCCATGAGTACTCTGAGATTAAAGTGGATTATATTGGATTTTGTCCATTGACCTGATTTACTGACCGACTGCCTCTTGTTATCCAAATAAGACTTGTAAATCTGACCTTCAGCTGTTGGATTTAGAGGTTCAGAGAAACTGTAGCAAGCAGCGAGATGCCAGCACCTGTTACTTTACTCAGCACATACATGCACAGAGGAGGCGACACGGTGGGATGTTTGAGCAACGTCTTCTCTGGCTTTAAATAAATAACCTATAATCAGTAAATACAGACATTGATCCTCCTGTGCACTGAGACTCAACGTCAGTCTTAAAAGATCTGTGCACAGAAAATAGCCCCAAAAAATTGACACACAACCGGTTTGATTAAACCAGATACAATATATAAATCTTTGCTAAATGGTATTTTTGAGGTTACATAAAATAGAATAATCTTGGATAGATGCATATGAATTTATTCTAATATGATACAACTTCTTGTGTTTGGAGCAGCATTAGGGACAATAAACAAAACAGGATAAAGTACAACAGCAGTATTAACTGTGCAAACAAGCTACTGAGTAAATAAATAAAAATGAAGAATCTTGTGTTTGCATATTGTAAACACAAGATAACAGATGACTGATGAAATCTGAATTAATATACATCTCCCAGTAATATTCAGCTGTAAAGCCACTGAACGGCAACAACTGTGTTTGTGTCAAGTACAAAACGAACGTTGTGAAACGAAACATGGGAAGCAGCAAACAAACAGCCTGGTCTGTGCTGAAGCCTCGGAGCCAGTTGCTATAGTAATGTGACACAATGTTCATGTGGTAACATGAGCTCCTGTTCTATTTCTGACCCGATACATTTGCCACGTTTCCCATCCGCTGCAGACAGACTTCACTTCCCCGTCCTCTCTGACTTAACTCCCTTTAATTGCTCGGCAGCTTTATCATAATATTTAGAGGTTACAGTTAACAGGATGGCCAATTAATTCCGAATGCTAATTAGGCAGTAATGAAGTGTCACAGGGACGACGATGTCAGCTTCCCTGCTGCGTCATTGTTTGTGGATCAGCCAGCAGATATCGGCCCAAATGATCCCCCTGATTTAAATGGGTTGGAGGCGCCTGTAGCAAATGAATCTGGGAACAGAATAATGTCAAGGACGTTTGCATCAGTCAACATTTAATTCAGCTCTTGACATTACTTCCTAATTATTTCTCCCACTGAGCTACAGTGTAGAAACATTTGCGCCAGTAAAACCCGAATGAACTGAGCTACACTGTACGTGGACAATTACACTAATAGTTAATATGTGAAGCGCAGGATCCAAGTTATGTAACTTCTTATTTTCATGTGCTAAAATAACGTTTCTAATTATTTCCTGACAAACAGACAGAATGCGGTTAAAAATAAAGTGCTCAATAAAAACAGCTTGGTCCACTTTCTTCAAATGTTTCCTCTCAGGTAACAAAGTCCCAACAGTCTGTTGATACCATGAGCATAAAAGCATGATTATTATCAAATTAAATCAACATAATGGAAGATGATAAAAATAGAGCTGGTTTTCAGGGTCAGTGTGTGACAGATCAGTAACGATTCTTTAATAATGATACCAGATCATGATTATAAATCTAAAATCTGTCGTTCTCTTTGTAAAATCCAGTGTGCAGGTGAATATACTTTGATTTACTTTGATGAGCTTCGTAGTTTGTTCACGCATTGACAAACCCTCGTCCAGAGTTCATTGGTTGATGATACAGCTGGACCACTCTGCTCCTCTGTTTCCATGTCAGGAGAGAGCTTTCAGCATAAATTACTTGTGTTTTGTGTAAAGCTTTTAATGGGTTTTAGCAAAAAGGCTTCATAAATATTATGCTTGTTTTCTATTATGGTTTCCATTAACACCATGTTGCACAAGCACCAGCATTTTCTCTACTTTCTGTGTCTTCACGCGAAGTTGGAAATTATAAAATTGGGTTTTCACTTTCAATCCAGCCTTTAACACGTCACGATGCAGGAAACACAAAGTGCTTGTGAGTTGACTTCTTCCTGAATAGTGGCAATTAAAGATGGACGTCTTTTCAGTGACCTGTATTTTCTTTCGGGGACGTGATCATGAACACGGCAAATTTCAAAACGGTTTGTTTTCATTTAGTCCAAAGCTGAATTTCGAAGTATGAAATGTTCCTCATGACACACAACAAATTTTATTTGCCACTAATTTCTGCATCTGTTACAAAATGGATGGCAACTCACTCTTACCATTAAAAGTAATTAAAGTCATTAGTTTTAATGTCAGGCAGTCTGGCGCTGATCCATTTCAGACTCCTGGGCTGCATGTGTTACTTCACCTCGCTGCCGTTTGTTTCCTGCGTCCCAGTATTTGTTAGGTTAGAAACAGGGGGACATGCATTATTCATACAAATTAGATGCTGCTCCTCTGTAAATCAGCATCCTGCTATAGTAGATGGAGAAAGACGGCGGCAGTTTGGTTCCCAGCGTCGGTCCAAGCAGGGGACCAGCACTTCCCCCAACACGAAGCACGTGAGGTCTTATCAGTGGCCTGTGATGCTGCCAGAGTCCAGAGGCGGCCGTGCGTCTTGTCCCTCTTCACTCATCCCGACTGCTTCACCCCAGCTCCTGACCGGTCACTGGCGGTTTCCTACACACGCTGACAGTGAGGCTTGTTTAGGTATGCATTAAACATGGGCTCGCACATGGGCACACACACAGTTTTATCTCCAAAGGCCTTGTTGGTAGTCTGCCTGGCCTGCAGCGATCTCATATAGAAGAGGCAGAGGATTTTCCAAGCTGAGCCACATCCTAACAGCTCTACTGGATTACCATGCAAATGCATTGCCCACCTCCTGCATGTGGTCTCCTTGTGAAACATGCACCACTGCTTCTTTTCCATCAGTGAAATCTTCCCAGTTATTCCCCACCTTCCTTTTTCCATCCCAGCACTGTCGCTGTCGTCCTCTGGCTGAGTCCCAGCACAGAAGGACTTTAAAATATCATTGTCTATTCATACACTGAGTGAACATGTAGATATGCTGCTGTGACTGTTCACATGCTGTGAGGTCAAAAACACGGAGCCTGTGTGAAGTCGCCAGGGACTCTATAAGCTGTCAGGCAACACTTCATGTGGAGATGCTCTAGTCATCGCCTTTGTGCCTTCATAGCTTGAGAAGTTGTGGACTTTGTTCCAGACTAGTTCAATAGGCAGAGACCTGTCCTAGGAGTCAGTCCCATCCCGGTCCCAGGCCCGGGACAAGTCTTTCCAGTTCCCTGCACGATTGGCTGGATCCAAAATGTCCACGTGTCCCGGTGATAGATTTGTGTGACCTTTCATTACAGACTGGGACCAGGACAACCAGCATCACAGCGTTGTTACAAACAGGCACAATGAACGCGATGGACTGTAGGATTGTGGCATTTATTGCATATTTTTAATCTTCAGCAAACACCACACGGAAGTGGACACAAACACAGGCAGCAGGAGGATTCCTCTCCTTTGAACACCTACTGTATCCTAATAGAGGCTTTAAAACATTACGAGGTGAAGGGAGGTTAAAAAGGGTCAGCTGGGTTCTGATTAGACTGGGCTCTGTCTTACTGTAGTTTAGCATCTACTAGGATTAATTCAAGCCACATTTTGCTCCCACCAGCTCAGCGAGCAGCTCCACAGATTTAATCCAGAACATTGATACATGGATTAACCAAACGGGAAAAGTAGAAGAAAGCTGTTTAAAGAACTAACCTACAGTAACTAAGCCACACTCTCCCCCAGCGACACCTTAAACACAGCCACTTAGCTGTGAACAGCTACAACAATAACCAGCCATAACTGCAGAGGAACTTCAGACAAAGGTGAAGATGTAATAAGCTGTAGAACAAGAATTTAGCATGAAGAATAGCCTGGTACTGATGTGTCTGTTCTTTAAGTATCACAAAGCAGCATAGATGGAAGTTGAGTCACTCCAGGGAGCTTGTCTGCTTCTAAAACCTGTACCATCCCCTGAATCATGTCACAGAGCATCAGCTCCACACACTGACTTTCAGCGTCGAGTGGAACCAAATGTGTGAGCCAGGCAGAAGTAATGGTTCTGCTGGACAACGTGTCAAAGGCATCCAAGCCCACAGAGCGGAGCAAGTGACACACAATGGCCCAGTTTCTGATCAGTCAACCAGCTGCTGCTTTGCTGCTGGAGCTTTAGCTTCACTAATTTACCTTGGAAATGGGCATGAGTCTCGCCAAGCCTTTGACAGGATGCTGCTGCTCATGGTAGAGAGCAGACTCGAACATTGTTACCCTTAAAACATATTATGTACAGTGTAAATGACCTGATTTAATACAGAAAGCTCGCGAAACACCAGGGATGGCAGCAGAAGGACCCACCAAGATCCTGCTAGATTCAAAGACAGCCAGGCGAAGCTGGCTGCTAACTGTTCAGCACAAGCAGACTAACAAAGGTGAGCTAGCTGAGCCTCCTGCATCCATCTGTCTCCATCTGCACGTCCTGCAGTTAAAATAGTGGCCTTTAAGGAGATTATCTCAGACCAGATACCTGCACACTGCACAGTGATCCATCAGGCACCAAGCGTCCTGGATGACACAAAAACACCACACACCGACCACGGATGCTGCTCGACTGGACCCGCTCTCCTTTTGCGTTTCCAGCCAGAGCAGCAGCCAATAGAGTAGTACAAAGCATGTGTGATTTATGAAGCTTGAAGGACAATTGATGCACAAATGGAGAGCGATGTGCTAAACCTGGCAGGTTTGAATGTATTGACACTGACTGTAGCTTCCACAGGGCACAGACTTTCAGCAAGTGCTATTTGGTATTTTTCTGCCCTTGAGAGAAACATAGAAAGTGTATTTTGAATTTCACTTCCAGATGTATCACATGTGACCATTGGTCCACATAAACTAAGATTGTCATTCGTAGTTATAACACCAGCAGATGAAGCAGATTATAGCGAAGGACCAGAATCAGATAATACAACATCAATACCTGCTGCACAAAATGAGGCTGTTCCTACACCCTTCAATTTATGCCATTGTTTCCTTTTTCTCTTCAATTATACCACGTTAATCTCTGTCACTATGGCAACTGTGACGATTCCACAATCATAACCGTGTTTAATATCTTCTATTACCTGAATGCGGTCTGCTGTTGGAGCTGCTTTAGAGGCGTCTGCTGAAGGCAGGCCCATCACAGATTTATACTGTAGAACCCATTGTTTCAATTAGACACACGCTGAATCAATCAAACTCGTTATTTTAGGCCGTTGTGTAACCGACACCAACTCTGACAGCTGAAAATGAAATCTTTACAATTCAACTCGCTACCACAATACAAATCCATGGGGGATACAGCAGGTTCCTCCTCTTCCTCCTCCTCACTCAGCGCTGCAGCCCCATAGCTTCATTCAGTCGCGGTCGCCTTAAGCTGGGTTTGTAGCCAAGCTGTTATTTCCTGGAGTGTTACCTCTATAAACATCTCTGATGAGGTCTCCATGGCATCCATCTACAGCAGTGAGCTGCCCATCAGCATAATTACTATTTAGATTAGTGGCGGAATAACGGAGCAGTTACAGTAGTAATGTACTGAAACTATCTCTTCATGAAGCAAACTGTCACTAAGACGCTAATTCTGGAAGATGAAATGAATTCATCCAGATTTTGTGGACTGTCGAACAAACTGTACCGGCTGATGGTGTGTGTGTGTGGGGGGGGATCACCCTCCTCATCCTCCTCACTTTCCCGCTGGGACCTGACCCCTCCCTCGGCGGCCATCTTTGATAACACTGGCTGAGCGCTAGTTCCCCGTAAGTAAACACTGGCTTGAATGTTTTCCAGGCAGAATTCAAGCTTAGTTGAAGAGTACTCAGGTGTGCATGCCATTATTCTCTGCTGTGTCTTTGTGTGCACCTGTTTGTGCTGTTACCTGGTGCCAGGGAACATTCAGGCCCATGTGAGACAAGAGGCAGTGAAATCTTTGTGCTCAGTTTGGCATCTGAGAAACATTTGCAACATAAACCCTCTCGGAGCCCGTCCAAGCGCAAACTAAAAGCAGGGAATTCTTCAGCTGTCTCCAGTGGTTGGCTTCATCACCTCATTAAGACTAAATATTTCACCGTAATATTCTGAGTTGATATTTTGTACAGTACCATGCGTGTCTCAAGAATTGTAACATGTTTTTCTGTTTATATAACATCATTAGGTGGAATTGCTTGGAGTTGTGTATATTTATTTTTTAAAACCCAAATAGTTATGTTTGGATTCATTTTGTTGTTAGGGAGCAGTTCTATCGTATAAGTCTGGACTTATACGAGTCTGGGTCATTCTGCAGGGAGTCACGTTTTGCCTTCAGGCTCCTCCTGAAAGCTTTTATTACACTAATGACGATGAATCCAAAATCAGAGATTGACAAAACACTGCGCTTTTGTCCGGAGACTTGAACCAGCAACCTTCCAAGTCTGCAGTGTCGGTTTCTCCAGCTATTTCCAAACAGCCCAGTCGGTGTTTTAATGAGCTCAAGCGCTTACTGCAGCAGTCGCTATGGCAAAAAGTTATAATATATACTTCAGTTAAACAAGTAGATATTAAAGGCATCCTGTTCCTCTCTGCTCCCTTCCTGTTCTCTGCTAATTGGAAATGTACCTCTCTGCACTGACTTGTGGAACATTGTAAAACATCGATGTGTGAAATGAAGCAAAATCTGAATGACAGGAGTTGGTTGAGAAATAATCCATCCATGTGGGATTTGATGCATGAAAGCATGTCTGATCCATGTATTTCCTCACAGCGGGACATTTGGAGGTGGAGAAGCAGCGTTTGGCAGAGTGAGCAGCCAAGTCTTCATCTGTTTGTGTGGGAGTAGAGGAGCATCACGTGTCTTAGGTGGGGGAATAACTCATGCTTCAGCTTTGGAGGGAGGTTTTACCCAGATGCTTCAAGCACTTTGTCTTTGCTAAGGTACAAAGATTTATAAACAGCAGATTGAATTTGTCTGAAAATAAAATGTATTTTCATTTTAGGTAATGATGCAAGGTAATAATTATAAACTGCAAGATTTTTGCCAGACTCAAGTGAAACATCAACCTTGGGATAAAATGAGTTTTCCTTCAGTCCTCTGTGTGTGTGCGTGCTGATCTGCTGATCGGTAATGAGTGCAACAAAGATCACTTTAGGAACATTGAAATTACACTTAATCAGGTTGCTGTATGATGATTGCTTAGCTCTCCAGTCCACAATCCATAAATTTAACTCATTATGGAGTCAAGCCTCAAAATCAGCCCACTGGTAATTACAATCAGATAATGCAGTTGCAGTAATTATAATGATTGAGATAGTAATAAAATATTTCATCAGATAATCAGCGGTCTGCAGTGATTTTATTGGGAGAATAACCTTTTATAACACACACACACACACACACACACACACACACACACCTGCATTGATCTCTGAGCAACTCTCCTGGTACAAAACCACCTCCTGTCCTGTCTAAAGCGTCACAGTTTTTCTTGCTAGCAGCTGACACAATGTGGCTGCAGACCACCTGCTGTGCGTCTAAGCCTGGATTCACACTTGTGGCTGATGTTAACTGTGTGTTAACTATGTTGTCCTCGTCCAAACTGCTTCAACTTCCACTGGACCTGATGTGGATGCTCTTGATTCAGCAGTTTTCAGTCATGATTGTTGGGGAGACAATCAGTGCAGCAGTTCAATGGCCACCTCCTCACCTCAGCGCTCTCTCACAGGCTGCCGTCCTTTCTGTCCGACTCTGTCTGCTGCTGCATCAACACTGGCCGCCATTGTGCGTCTCTTTGTATCACGTTACAATGCAAGGTAATGTGGGTAGATTGAACAAGGCTACGATTTCTCCTTTAGAAGAGGAGGCTTTTTGTCTACTTTCTTAATCTTCCTTCGCCAGTCATGCCCTAGCCTTCTTGGTTTACTTCATTAGTCATGCAGACGTATGGTGGAGCTTTTCATTGACTTTCCCTGCAGTCAAACACACAGAGGTCATGCAAATGTGGGTAAACCATCGAACGCACTGCAACAACCTTTACTCCACTTCTGTTTGTTGTGCGCTGATGACGATTGTTTCAGGAAACTCAACCATGGCAGTAAACTCCACGAGATACTCCACAGGGGAATATCCTGTGCTTAAATGTGTGTTGCATTTCCATCGGCACTTTTAGAGATTAGATCAACGTGTCGGCAAAAGATGTTGTTTCTTAGCTTCATGTGTGCGGAAAGTTGACGCTACCCGGGGGAAACAAAAGCTTGTGTCTGCACCCAACTGCCCTGGATTCCTCTTGAACTATATCCCTTCCACGCAACATGAAGCATAGAGGCACATTGGCTGTAACACAATTCTAGAGCCTTTGGTCATAGACGCCACGCTTATCTTTTCTGCCTGGCAATGAGTTGAAAGTCAAAGTTTTAAATATCCTTTGACTGGTCTGAAAAGGCTGAGGCCTTTTATTCAGGCCGTAGGTGTTGAATTTAAACAAGTAATCTTGTTCCAACCTCTCACAACTATCTGTACATTTGCCTTGTGTTCAACATCATGTATGTTCCAGTGACTGCTGCAGCCCAGCGGTGTTAGGACTGACATTTCCAGTCCTGTTCCAACCTGTCATTCTGTCTTAGGTGAAGAGGTTGCAAAAGGTCGAACTGCCACTACCATTTGCTTCAAAGTGCCACAGTAGAGGAAGAAATGCTACGAGCCCAGTGCCCCTGGTGAAAGCCAGTCGAGTGGAGCTGTCTCATGTTAAGATTTTGTATATTTCCCTTGGGAAAGAATTAACTCGGGATCTGGATGATCACCGGAGCTTTTCAGCGTTAGACCTTGAACGTTGCAGGCGTGAAAGCAACAAAGTGGGTGTTTTAGCCTTTCTCTCACTGGGACTGTGTTTTCAAAGCTGATGCTTTGTCCTGGTAGGTCACTTATTCTTACATTTAGTTCTAGGAAGCGAGACAACGTAGAAAGTTCATGAACGTCAAACAAAGGCCTTTTCCCTGTGCCAGAGGCAGTATCCTGTTCGTTGTATCCCTGTTTGGTGCTAGGCCGCCCGGCCCTGGGGTGGTAGCTCCGTTTGGAGAAGGAACAGCGATATCCCTGTTGGCACTGCAATGGCGTTGCTGCTTGAAGGGCAGGAAGTTGTGGGTTTCCACCTGACCCCTGCTGGACGTGACTCTGCTGAGAGAAAGTGAAGAAGTGTGTGAACGCAGGAAAGAGCAGCCGAAGGAGGCCCTTCTCTGTGTGTATGTGTTGTGCTTTGTCAAATTCTTGATTCAAAACATAAATCTACTGAAAAGTCCAGATGTGCAGAGCTGCTTTGTGTTCATGGCCTAGTGTAAGGAGTCATGTGGAGGACCCGTGGAGGACAGTATGAAAACCAGTACTGGATGATTTTACACTTTTACATCTAGTTTACTACCAAATAGAGTTTAGAGCTGAGGCCTCTAGTCTGAGACAGAGGCTCTCGTCAATCACATGGGGGCGATCGACCTTCACTATCTCACTTCTTTGCCTTAATAAAGGCGTCCCTTCCTGCAGACCCACCTCCTTGGATCCCAACCTTTCACACTCAAATACCTGGTGGTTCCATTGCCATTAGAATTAGACG
Organism: Betta splendens; assembly: GCF_900634795.4. Lineage (NCBI taxonomy): Eukaryota > Metazoa > Chordata > Actinopteri > Anabantiformes > Osphronemidae > Betta > Betta splendens. The sequence goes on along the minus strand of NC_040883.2, from coordinate 1,248,948 downwards.
TGGAGTAACCTGAACACAATTTTAAAAGAAAACTTCACCAATTTTCAATGGGGGTGGACCAAAACGACCTTGGATAATATTTAAGAATGAACCAACTCAGATTGCTCCATAATTTCTATGCAGAGAATTTACTGTATCATTTATTTCTCCAGTAAGACACCTCAGCAAATGGTTTGCCTTGGGCTCAAAAACTACAACTAGTGCTTTCTGGTTTCCTTGCTACCTGCCCCAGCAACGGTCAGGCTGAGAGGGGGCGCCCTCATACAACTAACGAATATCAGACTGTGCTGAAAAACTCGTCTTCTAAATAATCTACAGCAGGACATCCGGCCATTGAATATTAGTTCTGTAAGCATATGCGAGGAAAAACGATGGTGGACAGAGTAGTAGCCCCGCCCCCTCTCTGCCTGGCTCCGCCCCCTCTCAGTCTGACAGTTGCTGGGGCAGGTACAGAGGTACTGTGAGCCCATGGCAAATAATCCGCCAGGCTGTGTAAGAGGAGGAATGAATGATCAGTTCTCTGCATAGATGATTTGGAGGGTACAGAGTGTCCCTTCTTTCTTAAATACTACCCAACATCGTTTTGGTCAACCCCCATTGAAAATCTAAGTTTAACTTGCAACAATAGGGGGTTGTTTGAGCCTGTGACAGAACCTCAGTGTGTGTTTGAGTATATTACTCGTCACACAGGTTGTGTTGGTGTTACTGATGTTGCTTCACATCATCAGTGGCCTTACGCAGAGGAAGAATGGGCCCAGAGCCGGGAGCCCTGTGGATGGATTGGTTTGGATCAGGAACGCTGTCTTTTCATCTCATGATTCTAAATCTGACACTTTGATTTCCAGCTGTTATGTCTGTTTTTTGACATATGCAGGCAGAGTGAATGGAGGAGGAGTAATGGTGTTCAGCAGGTGACCCTGTAAACCAGGCTTTGACCAGGTCGCCCAGCTCTAGATACACGTTTAACACAACACTACCAAGCGAGGTCCAAAAACCCCAATAACTTAGTTGTGTCTTTGTATTTACTGGGCAAATATTGTATCTTCTAATCTTCTCATCTACAAATATGTCACAGCATTCTGAGAAAAAATGAACTGAACATTTCTCAGCTCGTGTCTGTATAAACTAATAAACACTTAATGTGGGTGATTTTATCTGGTGTTTGTGAAGCATTCAGATGATCTGAATCAAGATATTGGCAGCTGATGTTTAAACTCACTTAATGTCTGAGCTTGATACCAGACGTGTCGCAGAAATGAGATGTGATACTGAAAAATGTGCGATCATTATTCACCGAATTAATACGCTACATGTCATTTGTTTATTCTCAAGCAAACACGACGTGGAAGAACCGCCTGTTGTCGGTTCAGAGCAAAGAAAATAACACAGGAGAGTGCACACAGAACGCATCAGGTCTGGAGGTAGTTATTTAGTGGATGTAAATAATAACCAGACGGAAGGTGTACCTGTGCGTTAGGGTGACGATGCGCTGTTACAGCATCCAGGGCTCAGCTGCAGCCCATAGAAAACCCACTGTTCATCAACCACTGTTCTGCTGCTCACAGGCCTTGAAGACGGACGACCACCAGTAAATGTTTGTTTTTGGATGACATATAAATGATGCACGGCAGCAAAGCAGAGCCAGCGAAGAAGACACATGGTGGATCATTAAAACCGTGTCGTTGATTCACTCCTGTCGCCAGCGTCGGTGGCAGTAAACTCAGTCAACAGAAGCAAAACGGTGGATCTGTGGTCTTTGATCTGTGCTGTGGACGCTTTGAGCTACAGGCTGTTAGTCTGCACAGCTCTTCTACATGTTTGGCCACAGCTGAGCTTCACTTCCCACTTTTTTTAGCGACTGACAGAGCGACGTGACAAATGAGACAATTACCTGCAGTCAAGGATGGTCTCATGGCTGCTGGCTTTTATGCGCCGCTGCTCCTTCTGCCCCAGACTCACCGCAGGGCGTATAAAATACTGCCCCATGATGTCCAGCTTTAACTTTTGACTCCTCTCAGCCCCACATCTGATGGTGTTGACCTGGAGGTGGGGCGCGAGCTCCTCTCTGCTTTTCCACTGCTGCCCCACGAGTCAACTTTCTGATGTCACTGCTCTGTTGTGACGTGCGCTGACTAAAGTCTGAGGAGGAACAGGAAGGAGCTGCCCTTCACTTTAGCTTTTAGTTAAAGTTCATCTTACAGGTTAACAAGCACTGTGATTCAGTACGAAGCAGAACTATTCAGAAACGAGATGAACATGTTCTGCATCACAATCACAAGCCATTCTAGCTGCGCGTGAGCCTGAAGGAGGCAAATTGAACATGAAATGATCTGATCCCAAGTCACATTCAAACTGCTCGAAACTAAAACCTCCTTCAGGATTAGTTAATATTGTGTAAGTTGTACTGTAATATAACAGTGAACACCAACCTTTCAACCTGTCTCTGTAATCAGACCAGCTTGCTCATATTAGTGAGGTTAAAGAGAGTCAAAGCTGAGCAGATGCATGAAGCAGCGCTCCCACTGGAAGAGGAGGTGAAAAGAGAGAAGGTTGAGATCTGAGGGATGAGAGCGAGACAAGGATGGTCACAGCAAACCTTAGAGCCTGTTTAGAAGGGTTTACTGTGTAAACCACATGAGGAGACACGTTCTGCCTGAAAAGGAGAGAACGCAACAACCCGAGCCATGCTCACGTGTGACGAGTTGCAGATGGGGCGACGGAGGTAATTGCCTCGTTCTGACTTCAGCAGAGCTAATTTGCCAGATAATTTGAAGAGGATGAACTGCATTTAGTCTCCCAGGTCAACAGTTCACTGTTTACTGGGTTAATGTGAGACTCGGTGTTTAGAACTGGGAGTCACTTCTGCCATCTGTTGCTTCTCAGCGTTGAAGGCGTCACTGTGTCTCTTTACTGGAACACTTCTTTCAGTGAAACGTCACATTTAATGAACTTGTTTGTCCATCAGGGCAACGATAGCTGATGTTAACTCCGCATGGACACAGTGTTACAGCAAGTGGACGTCACAGCAGAGTGGGCTCCTCCTCACGTCGCCCCATGTTTGCTTAGTGAAGACTTTATGAATCCTCTGTGGAGAGAACCTACAAAGAGCATTTTCCCAAAATGTCATTACACAAAACATGTGAAAAACTGGCTTTTGAGACGTCGCCCAGAACAGTGGTTTGTGAGACTCATCATGAAAACTCACCCGTTCGGATTTTCAGATGCAGGTTGATCACAAACTGTATCAACTTGAAAATCCATTACGCTTTAACAAATGGCCTGTTGTAACCATGAGCAGCCCAGTGAATAAGAAGGCTCCCTGTCCCATCCGCTCACATTTCCACCACGGCTGTTTAAATGAGGCTTTGCTGGTTGGAGATTAGGCCACGACTCACATTCACATGCTAATTCTCGGCATTTGTCTGCGGCGCAGGGGCTCAAATCATTTGACTCTGTGTCGAGTGCCTGCTCAGCCTGAAAAAACGGATATGAAATGTTGAGTTGATGCACGATAAACATACAATGGAGGCTAAATAAATAAAGAGCAGCAGCGCGTCAACATTCATTGCCGGCTGCAGCAGGATTTGATTTGGTTAATTACATGTGACCGTTTGCTTCCTGCGTTCTCGGCAGCTAACAGGACAGGTGAGGTTGGTGTCTGGTTGTTACGCAGCACTCTTCACATACACACATGCGCACGGACTTTCATTGGACTGTGTGTGTGTGTGCGTGTGCGTGCGTGCGTGTGAGTGTGTGTGTCTCTGTGTGTGTCTGTGTGTGTCTGTGCGTGCGTGCGTGTGTGCGTGCGTGTCCTCCTGCACCGGCGGTGGCACTGACTGATAAATAGGCCTTCACGTGTGCGTGGATCTCTGGCAGTGAGGAATATTGGCTCTTCCTGCCACTTCATCATGGAACGGCAGCTCTGACAGAAACCCTGACACAGAAACGTCTCCTAGAAGAGAAGTGGGGACAGCTTGGGCATAATTAGAATTAATGTGGAGATGCGGAATAAGGAAATGAGCCATCACCGTACGGATCAGCTCTTCATTTCAATTTTATGCTTCACTCGTTGAATTTCATGGGTAATAATGGATAAGCAAGGCTGCCGATCGCTGTGCCTGCGATGACAGATATGTTCTTTATGCTGTTGTGGGCAGAACAATGGAGGGAGAATCATATACAACATGTGAGCGAGCTGCACGGACACAGACACTCACAGCTCTTCTTCACACAAATGTAGTTCTTTTACGTTACTGTATGTGTTTTTAGATCACCGTCAGTTATGAGATAAACGTTTATTCTTCCCACAGTGAGGACACGATGTCTTTAAGTAGAAGCGAGAACCTGTGGAAAACTATTAACATGGGGACGTGTGGTTTAATAACTTGCAGGGGACGAGGCCATGAAGCTAAATATATGATCCATCATTAAAGCTCAGTCCAAACCCTGGACCCTCATCCCAACGTACGCTAGACAATTACAAGGCTGTGCCACTTAGAGGTGGACCTGGCCGACGGGGACGTGCACACTTCCATCACTGGGCGTTTCACAGCGTTTGAACGGTGCAGCGCAGCGAGGCTGTTAAAGATAATTGGGAGGCCAGTCCCTGTTGGCCACTTGGCTCTCTGCTGACAATGATTGTGGGTTTTGACAAGCACAGTTCATTAGTGGGTATTAGGACAAAGCTTCCACAGGAGAGCACGCCGTCAAAGGGGCGTAATGCGTTTCTCATAATGAAAGGTATCACATGCACGACGAGCCACCCATAGGTCCCCACCTCATTACGGCCTCATTAGCTCCCATGGGTCAAAGCTGCAGGGAAGCATGCAGCAGGTTTAGGGCATGTGGTCTAACAGGGACTGTTCTCTGCAGCGCTGAACCTATGAAAATGGAGACAATACTGCAGCTCTGACACATTAATCCTTGATAATCAGCCGCTTGAGGAGCTGCTTCCCAACGTCATTTCAAATGAAATGTGTGTGTGAGTTAGTCTTATTTTTTATTCTAATAATATTTTACTGGAGTATAATTTGCAATAATTACAGAATTGAAGCTAGAATTTAAAAGCTAAAACCACGTGGGCACATTATTATTCCTGACCAGTCGGATTGCAGTCCACGCCTCGTGTTTCACATTGCTCCGTGATTTTGAGTAAAGCAGCGTGAAAGACGTGTGAGGCGGGCGAGGGAGAAAGACCGGGGAGAGATGGAGTCGGAGCTGGGAGCTCTGACTATCGCAGATAACGCCGTAATTTAATTTTCAGTCCTCCAGTGCAGCACAGTGAGTCGTATTCATTTAAATGGAGTGCACCACATTCACACTCAGGGAGTAATGAATGAGTGGTTTTCAGAACACGGAACATTTTTCAATAGAGGCTTTGTCTGTAAAATACTTCGCAAGTATTGCAACAAGACAATTTAACTGGTTCGACTGCTTGAGAGCCATAAACTACAAGGCTCCAGACGATTGCGCTGCGTTGTAGCATCCTGCAGCTCAGTTTGTGTAACAGTGGCTTCATTCGAGTGGTGGGAGGCTACAGGTCAGTTGAATCATCGCTACATTAATGAGCAAAGAAAACAGTGTGTGTGATTTAAATCCCATAATAATCCAGAATAGAACCGGATCCTCCGTGAGCACAATGCGGCTGAAGCAATGACTGTGATGCAGAGGCTGCATTAAAATGTGAGCATGTGGCCCGAGCCCGTGTGATGCGAGCTGCGTCGCTACGTTAGCGCCTCCGCCTCACATCAGTGTGTGAGACAGCTGCTACCGCCTGCCCCTCATCCTTCATGCAGCACAGCTCCCCCGTCCTACTCCTGTAGGTCCAGATGCCCGTGATAACGCTCGTCACTGAGCCTGTAAATGATGCAGCGCAGCGTACAGTAGCTCAGTAGTAAAATGTGGCCACTGTCCATGTTGTCCTCTCTGTAAACTGCTCCACAGCTCCGTTCAACGCTCGCACCCACAGAAGACCAGACCGTCAACGAGCGTCTGGACGGAAGCTGAGAACAGGCGAAAGGAGGAATTATACCTTCACCAGCAAAGTGACGCCACACACAATTCACTGTTTCTGCAGCCTTCCAGTGGAAAACGCCTGATTTGGCACAAGGACCAGTGGAACATCGGAGTTTCAGTGACTAATCAGACTAATGCAGCTGTAAGATTACGCTGTGCCAAAGCACATGAAAAGGAGCCTGGAGGATGTTGGCAGCACAGACGCATGAGCCCGGGCCCATTAGTTTGGAGCAGACGTGAGGGTCCACGTCGGGTGTGGACCAGGAGCTGCCAGGGGCACTGATTGTGATGCAGGGCTGCTCCTGCACCCAAACACCAAACACAGAGATTTCTTCCATTTGAACGGCACCTGATGAGAGGACGTCAGTAGCTGAGACGAAGCCGAACACGGAGGTCTGGCTCAAATCCCAGCGTTTCAGTGGCGATGCAGAACATCACTGATCTGTTTATGGCTCTTCTTAATCATGAGCCCTTCCTTCAAATCAAGATTGTCCTATTTGACTTATTTCTAAACAACAGCTGAAACGAACAGTAAAATTAACATGAATTGAAAAAAAATGAATTGAAAGATCGACACATTCCTCTTTTTTAATGCTCAATTTAATTGGTTATTTCAAATAATGGAATCAAGCCAAGCTGTGACAGAACCTTATTTACTGGTATCCTGGATTTTATTTAGATTCACTACAAGCTAAGGCTGTTCTTCGGACAGACATTTAAAGAAGCTGGAACCAAACCAGATAAAATATCAAATGTACCTTTGTTTCCCTTCTTAGTGAATAGTAAATAGATGCGCGACCCATTAAGACCAGATGCTGAGATAGCAAAACAGATGCAAACCATACATCTTCAATGTAATAAATAATTATAATAGGTGGGTCACAGCTGTGCATGACAGCGAGAGCTGCGCGTGTCATCAATCACAGAAACCAGTAATGAGAAAAACCAGTGGACGATTCTCATTAATAACACAAGCACAGAAAAGCCGAGAGGCAACATGTTTACACTGTTGTGTATATTAATGCAATCATGAATATTTTAAGGCCTCTTATGTTTTGTTGAGCTAAAAAATTCAGATTTGTGAATTTGCAGGGAGAAGACATTGATGTTCTTATATAAAGTATGTTTGTAAAGTCATTGTGTGTCTGACTGAAACGACTCGCTGGGTTTCTGTCAAAGGTCTTGAACTTGGTCTGAGCTCAGCAACAGGACGTGAACATGGATGACGTATGAAGCGCATCGTGACCGAGCGTCTGCAGCCGCCGCGGCTCCAGCGCCGCTTAGAATTCCAAACACGCAGGTGCTGACTGGTCTTATTAACAGCAAAGCCCAGAGGACTTACGCTGGGATTCTTCCACAATTCCTTTATCACCCGCTGAGAACTACTGAGCACGAGTGCTGTGAAATAAACAGAGCCGTGTGCCGACCTGCTGCTGAGCCCCAGTGGCCGTCGTCTCTGACAGAATAAGACATCACAGTGGCCGTGTGGCGCCGCGGAGCCCGTGTGATGCTGCAGCAGCTCCACACCGGGTAACGGGCAGCACACAACTGTACGAGGAGCCATTCGGCATCTCATAAAACAAGTGAATGTACTGAACGTTTTGAAATGTATTTAATACTTGTGTTATTTTCCAAATCGCTCCCTTTTAGTTAATTTTATGACTTTTGCACTCGTGGGAGATCACAATAAGTAGCAGAGCCTGAGCTCAGGTGCGTCCTACTGTTCACAATAAATTCCAAATGACAATTATGGTGATAAATGTGTTACTACAGTTTCTGGAACGGTGACACTGAGTAACATAAGCTCCTTTCACATGAGCGTGCTGTTCATTTCTGACCTGTCATCTGCTGTAGGTCCACTTCACCCACTATGTGGCTGCAAACACGCGGTCGAAGATGAGAGACATTTGGTCTGTGAGCCGATGATGGACGTCTGGGCGAACAGCCACATAAAGCAGAGGCCGTGAGCGCTTCTCGGTGCCTGCGCTGTTTCTGGTGCCAACACCAGCGCCTGCAGTTAGCCGGCCTCAGAGGGGCCTTATTAAAAGAAACATGTCTATTACTTTGACTGTATTACTCTGCACTCAGCTCAAATCAAAACACATTTTGGAGGAACTCCATTAAACTCTCTCTCATTAATTACCATTCCACTGGAGTGGGTTCACGGGCTCCCTTCACTAAAAAGGATTTTCAAGTACACTCTAATTAAAATTCATTCAGCCTCATTCTTTATAAATGGCTGAAATGATGCATATAAAGTGTCCAGATCCCTTAAACGCCCACGTGCTCATGTGTGGCTTGGTGCGATGCAGGTAAGACAGACTTCAGCGATTACTGAGCTGCTGTAAAGCAGGTGATTCGATTTGCTGTTTGGCTTCTATGTGAGCAGAATAAGCGTGTAACTGCGCTTGAAGCCATGTTTTACTGTCAGACCCTGAGATTCACCTCCTGCAGCATCGTTCCTGCGCCTGAAACAAATATTCAGAACAGTAGCAAAGTCTGGGTGTTTGTACAAAACAGAAGGACTTTAGGACTTTGTGCTGAAGTCCATCAGGATGAAAGGATGAGGTTTGATTCCGATTTCATTCACCTGCTTTTACATGAGGCGTCTGTGGAGCTTTGGACGGAGAGGGAAGAGTTTGTTGTAGGAAGATGAGTTTGTCCCTGGAAACGGTGAGCGGTGGACTGTGTCTGTGACCGTTGACTGGAATTTCCGCTGCAGGTGGAGCGCGTCGTCTTCTGTTCCTCCTCAAAGCGAGCCCTGACCCGATCTCCTGTTTCCTCCTGGTCCAGCCTCCACCGTGACGCCCTCATACTGAACATGTGCCGGCTCTTCCCTCACGTGTGATTGTCAGAACGCGCAGGTTTAAGTAGGTCATGTCACCGACGCAGCCGGTTGCATCCAGTCTGCGGATGTTCCGCTCGCAGGCGTCTCTCGTCGGCACCAGTGAACTGCTCGTTGAGTGGAAGCCCTGGAGAAGCTTCAGTGAAATCCAGCACATCAAACAGGCCTGTGAGCGTTTCCTCAGCTTCTCCAGCAGCTGGTTTCTCCTCAGCACGAAGTCCAAGGTTTCAACAGATTAAAGACAAAAAAGGAAATGGACTTTACGATTCGATTGGGATGAATAACAACAATATAACTGAACTGGCTGCTTGGAGTCTGTGGACAGTAACTGCAGGGTCTGAGGTAGGAAGGTTCTGGTTCTGGACATCAATTCATTTTAGGAATTAAAACTCTTTGACACGTTTCAAACGTCCTCCCGTCTTCGTGTGGAGGTTCAGCGTCTGCTGCGTTATTTTAATAAAGTCGCTGGTTTTCTGATCATTTATGATCAAGGCAGCAACAGAACATCCAGAGGCTCAATAAAAGAAGCTGGAGATGTGAAGTGAGTCATGTCAGACATTTTCGCTCGTTCCATCGATTTTTTGAACCCTTCGCTCACACAAAGCCTGGTTGGGTGTCGTCTACACTGTGTTTGCAGCTGGTGTGGGCTCTCCAGTATCACTGGTTTGACCTCTAGGGAATGAATGTGTTCCAGCAGAGGTTCATGATCAACGCTCCCATTAAGCCCAGTTCAGGCCACGTCCTGTCTCCTCCCACTGTGATACCTTCAAAGCAGCGTTGTTGTTGTGTGTGTCCACTAGTACATAGTTGTGTAAGGATTGCGTGACAATCATGTCAGTCATTAACAACAATTATAAACAGTCACAGATTTCAGATGTGAGCCATGACTCAAAAAGGTGCAAAAACCGTCTTTTTTTGAGGTTAGACTTTAAACTGACAGTCTGGTCAGACTTCCAGGACCTCACATGCTTTATGTAAGCGAGCTGTGTGTGATCCTGTTGGAGTGAATCCAAGGCTCATAGTTACGCACCCATACGTTGGTCTAACAAAACAGACGCCGCCAACGAAAGTGTGCCACACATAAAACATGAGAACACTGAACGTAGAGTGATCCAAAACCCTACACACCCTGAACACAACACACAGAGGAACAACAAGAACCACCACAGCTCATGACTCACGACAAGTACAGGAAAATACCCTGCACGTCCCTAAAAGCGCTGAATCCAGCATCACTGGAGACTTATTGATACAAGGTGGTGGCCGTCACTCGATCAGGTTGAAAGGCTGCGACTTAGTCCTCTCGTAGCTGCTGAGTCAAAGCACACAGAACGCCTGGTTTTGTCTGTGGATGTAGTCGTCGTCTCTTACAGCTGCTGAGCGGCGGCTTTAGCTTCCTGACGTGTTTATTGTGGATGAATCATCGTCTGACAAGGAGAAAAGCAGAATATTCAACTACTATTTGACCAACTGAGGAGTGGAGCATTGAAGAAACCTGGGAATGTTAGTCTGCGACAGGACTGTGCAGCGTCTGGTCTGTTTGCTGTCATCGACTCATTTACGCTGCAAAGAAGCACTGAATATTCATACATTCAAAGTAACAAGCATGCGTTAGCGTGACCCTTGGTTCATCACAAAGCTGATCACTAATTACAATCTCAAATCCATTTTACTCAAATGTTTCCTTTGAACAACAGGTTCTGATTCGGTTGAAAACACGTCACTTCAGTCACTTCATCAGTGGCCACGTTTCGCTTTAGTTCCAAACGTCTCCAGTAGTTTATGTGCCATAGTTTATGTATTTTATGAGAAATAAAAGCAATTTATCGGATTTTAAGGCGCAACGTATGAATATTTGATGTCTTCTGTTCATGGTCAAGTGTTTTAATTGGTTTATGATTCTAAAATGAAGTCATCTTCATCAAAGTGTATGTTGCCTTGAAACAACAGCTGTGCCTGATGTTACCAAAGGATCTAAGCACAATTATGTCTAATCAGGATTACCAACATGTCAGAGCATCTAAATGATACAGCTCCAGATACAAACTCAGGGTCTCATGAATTTAAATCCATGCGAGCTGAGTCTCAGCTCACTTTGACTCACCTCAGTAATTGGTTTCACTGTGATCTACAGTGGCTGTTAAGGTATTCATGGGGGGGGGCTGAGCAGCACACCACAGTATGTTCTGCTCACATAGACAGTATCAGGGAGGGGCTTTTTTAATTGCTGCATGATGTATACACAGTTATTACACAGTGTGCCACACAGACACCTGTGCCTTACAGCACCAACCTATAAAGGCTCCAAGTGATGGGTTTATGAGTTTGTGTTGTCAATAAGCCTCAGGAGCGAAGGGAAGACGTGTAAGAGGTCGAACTACTCAGGAACGAGCCCTGAAGTGCGTGCGTGCGTGCGTGCGTGCGTGCGTGCGTGCGCTGAGCTGTTAAAGTCGGGAAACTAGGAGCTACCGGTGCCTTTTGATGCCTCGACCCATCGAGCCTCACGCTGTTCATGTGAATTCACAGCGCTGTTCGCTGGTGCTGAGTCCCTGAGCACTGAACCCCCTCCGGCCCTAATGTGACCTGACCACTGACCTGCATCTGTACAAACAGGCCCTCCAGTGGCTGCTACCTGAGGGAGCTGACGGGAACAAACAGAGCAGGGGCTGCGAGCGCCTGTAGTTCAACCACTGGTTGCTAGGAAACCACTGCAGCCTGAAACCTAGAACCTCGACACGAGCAGCAGGAGTGATGAGCTCCGCGGACGACTCCTGGGACGGTTCTGATGCTGACCAGGTTCTTGATGGTGTCGTCCAATCTGAGAAGCACCTTTCTTGGGTCCACGTCGGCCAAACGGTTCTGTGCCTGAGACTCGAGATGACTCTAACAGCAAGAGGCATGTTCATAAATGGTCAAGAAGAAACCAGACTTTAGCTAAACTCTATATTTACCATCCGTCTTTGTTGGTGGCTAATAAGCAGCTATAACAGGCACCGCATTTCAAGCTGTGGCAGGAAATTGTCAGTTTCATTAGCTTCACGCTAGAAAACCGCTCACAGAACATGCTACAAATGTGTAATAAACTGTGACAGCGCAGCCCGTTCCATTTAAGCATTAACATCCAGACGTCATTGCTGCCTTCAGCAGACATTTCATAATGAAATGGTGAAACTGTTCTGTTCTGGTTGTCGTGGGTGAAATGGTGCATTAGAACCAGCAGGAGCTCATAAAGGCCTTCGTCTCTGTTTGTCTTTCACCTCATTTCATCCTCACCCTGATTTCCTCCGTCTCTTTCTGAGGTGAGACTCTAAAGTCGTGAAGCTCGTGCTGTCACGTCTTCCCTTTAAGACAGGGACCTGGACCAAAACTAATGAAGGAGCAGTCAAAGTGTTGGGGTGCAGTAATGAGAGCGAGACGTCACAAGAGAGAAAGGCGAGTCCTGATGTGCTGTCACTGAGGATTTTCTCCTCTCCGCAGACGCACACTGCAGCCAAATAACAAGGGCGTGTTCACCGTCTCCGGATCGGGACCGGAGCTGCCCGGATCCCCAGGGCCCGCGTGTCACCGCCGTCCATCCTTCCCTCAGCGCCGCCGCCGCTGACAAGGTCGAAGACTTCAAAGCCTCTTCTCCGCTCGCTCGTTTCAAAGGAGCCGTCTCATTCAATTAACCCTTTGTAACGGCGCTTGATTGACAACAGAGAGGCCGAACGCGGCTAAGCTGTCATTTCCTCCAGCAGCGATGTCAGAGTCTAACCTTAGGGAAGCTCCTCAGGCTGCAGTGGGAAGCTGAAGTTTGGGGAAATGTGTCAAATGCTGTCTGAGAATCGTAAAATATTTATTGTCAGAGGTGATATTTAATTAATCACCTGGTTTATTCAAGTGTGTGTCAGAGCTGGATTATCTGAACAGCTGGATCCAGACAGTCACCAGGTGGCGCGTCTGAACCTCTGCTACAAAGCAGAGTTACTTCATAAATAGAAGAGTGGTGGAAACGCTTCGTTATCAGTAAAAGGCAGAAATGCAGCCACGGCCTCATCCTGAAGTCAGATGGACATCAGCAGGTGGCCTGTTGTGGTTGTGGCCGGGCGTTTCCTGCTGTGAGTCCTGAAGGCGACGAGCCTGAAGGCTCTGATTGACTGCTGAGGACCCGAGACTCGTTCTTCAGAATGGATTTTAGTTTGTAGGAGCTCTTAAATATGTCAGGACGCCTCTGGTTATGTGGAAGTGCAATCTGCATTTGCTCCATGTTTGGACTAAAACAAGAGCAGCTCAACTAAAGCAGGGACGGCTTCACGCTCCTGAACTCTGCTTCTGTGTGAATCACAGAGCAGCTCCGTGGCAGTTATTGCATTCGGTATTGATCCCGTGCTCAGGACCGGCTTTCGCTCTCCGGGTGAGAACTGTTATGAGAGGTCAGCGTCTTTGTGGCGTATTACAGACGACACACGTCCTGCTAAACATTAATGACAGAGCTGCAGGTCATTGCAGGCGCCATCGCTTTCATGGCATTTAACAGAACGAGGTACGAGCTGAGCAGCACGTTGTCGAATCACAGCAAACGCAAAGATGTTGAGAGCAAACTCAAGCGTGTGTGTGTGTGTGTGTGTGTGTGTGTGTGTGTGCGTGCGTGCGCGTGCGTGTGTGTGTGCGTGTGTGTGTGCGTGTGTGTGTGTGTGTGTGCGTGTGTGTGTGTGTGTGTGCGTGTGTGTGTGTTTGTGTGACTTTCACTGATGTGTGTTGGGGATCGTCTGTCGGGAAGAAGCAGACAAACAGCAGCTCTGCTAGTTATTATATTTCTACGTCTTTAACCAGTGGAGCTGGAGGCTGAATGTTTAGCTACGGTGACAAATGTGACTTCAGCCCCACATCCACATGTGAACATGCTCCACATCATGGGTTTGCGTTTGTGCAAAACCAGAAGACATGCGTCTCCTAAAACAGAAGGTTCTGGGTGAACGTGAACTCTGTCTCAGTCTGAGCCAGTTCCAGTCCACGTCTTTTGCATCTGACTGGTTTCACTGGTTTTATCCTGCAACAGGTTCTCTGCTGTTTAACTCACAGGCATCTGTGAAATAACAGGTGAAGGACAGTTTTCAGCTGCTGGGTCACAACTGTCTGAGTGCAGAGGACAAACGGAGTGTAGGTTGAGCAACTTCCTCAGACCTTCTCCTCCGTTCACCCTGGTTCCTGTGGCCTCCTTCACTCTGCAGCAACTCCTGACAAACTACCTCGACTTCGCTGCTCAGACATTATACAGCGAATAACAGAAGCCTTCACACATCAATGCATCAAAACACACACACTGCAAACCTTCAACCTCCAACTGCTTTATGAGGCAGGCATTCAAACGCTGCCTCGCTTTGTCACTGTCGGCCTTAAACACACATGGATAATTCATATAAAGAGATGCCCAAGGATCTTTTCTCAGCACCACAGAGTTTGTAAAACCTCTTTTGAGATCAGTTCAATTGGCTCCAATGAGGCATGAAGGATTGGACAGACACTGAAAACCCCGAAGCAAAGGAGAAAAACCACAGAGGCCCTATAGGTCTTGTTGATGGCTGCTCCTTACACATGTAAATGATATAGTTTAAGTGGCCACCCCAGAACATCCTTCTATTCATGCAGCGGAGGTGAATGGATTTCCCAGAGGAGGGAGGGGTTAACGAGGGGGAGGACGCTGCTGGGTGAAAGGACTGGTTGAAGCACCATCTGGGTCCTGGTTCATGTCTCCATGCTCCCTCCTCCTCCGCGCTCCTTTTTTCTCTGCTTCCAGCTTTTCAATAAAAGGATTTTAGGGGGTTGGGGGCTGTCACATATTTGTGTGAAACAGAGGAACACAGCGCTGGTGGCAGCCATCAGACACCTGAACTGGTCCCCTCGACCCACTGCAGCTGATACAAATCGCTTTTATTCCTTCATTCCTCGCCACAGATGGCGAACGGCCAATACAGCCCCATTAAAAACCAGCCTTCCTGCATTTCAGGCTTTCAGGCGTCGGTCATGTGGTGTTTTTGACCAGGGTTGCGTGTGGGTCTCTGGAGCCAATGTACTGTAAAATAACTTAGTCAATCACAAATTGCTTTTTGAACAGTGGAGTCCTGAGATTTGTGTCTGTTAATCAACACTGAGGCAGCGCGACTGTGACCCGCGAGCTTTGCCCTGAGATTCTTCAAGAAAGCATTCAGGGAAAAACCTCACAGAAGAGTCAAATAGTCCTGCTGTGTCTGATATGAGCGCTGAGCCTGTGTCCGTGTTCCTCCAGGAACCCCCACATGCAGTCATAGCATCTCAGCTCTTCTTAGTGGGAAAAGCTAATCACAATAACTACACTTGGACGCTCGGCACATAGTTTAGCTGTCGCGTAGCAAAGCTGTCGCATTGTGTTAACGTGCATGGAGTTGTGAGGGAATGTCGGGTGGCATATCTGGGTCAGGGAGCAGCCAGCAAACATTCCTCACCAGCAGCAGGAATAAGACCCCGAGACTGGCGTGATTCCCCGTAAACACGGAGCGTTCCGTAGCTGCTGCCAAGACGCTTCATTTCAGTGTGTTGTGGCTGCAAAGATCCCGTATTAGTCATGTAGTGTGTTTGTTTTGTAAAGATGAAGCGAGTCAAATTAAATGTCAGATAAAAAATGTCAGTGTGCTCCAGTCTCCTGACGCTGGGAGCTGCATCGTCACTAGAGCCCGCGAGAGTCTGAGCCGCGTCCAGACGCTGAGCCGCCGTCTGCATCAGCTGCTGGTGCTTTGTGCTTTGCAGTGGTTGCTCCTCCACAGCTGTTGCTTCCTGACACTACTCACCTTTACTCGGCTCATAACGCACATGTCTGGGTTTCGTCAGTACGATATAAGACGTATTGAACCCTCATCGTCATCGGTTACCTGCCGAGCCTCCTCCAGGTCTCTGCATGAGATGTGTGAATCCTGGTCTAGTCTCAAACACATCTGGGTCAGGTCATACATTAAGTGGATGTGGTGATGGTTCATAGTGCAGACATGTAAAATATTCAGCAGCAGCAGAGTGGTAAACATGACGTATGTCTAGTCCCTCTACTCACCTACGGTCCGATGGGCCTCCCCCTAATGCAGACCAAAACCTACACGTCCTTATGATCGAACCTGTTTTCATAGTCCGATAAGATGAATAACTGCAGGACTATTAAAAGTTTTAATCACCGCAGAACATTTAGAGGGGAGGATATTTGAAGTCTTATCGCTGGCGCTGCAGCGTTTCCTGGTGTTTGCCGCGTTGCATTTGCAGAGAGTCAGATAAAATGGAAAGCAGAGAGTCAGAGTCAAAGCGCTTCGGTGGCGATAATGCACCGGCGCCACTCGCAAACAAGCTTTCAGGGACCCAGATTTCAGTCCACTGCATTAGTCGGGTCAATAAGAACAGAGCCCTTTAATTTCTCTTATCTCCATAATTACACATAATCTCATAGTCTGACAGGATATAAGATAAAAAATAACAGGGTTTGATGGGTATCCTGCAGGGACAGAATGATTTAACTGGAGGCTTTTTACTCTCCCGTCGTTCTTTCAGATAAGGCACAGTTCTCTAATCTAGCGTTTAGGACATCTGTCACACGTAAATGAGTTGTCCCACCAGCGCGTTACGCGGCGTTCACACTGATTCATGGCTCCACCGCGGTTTGACGACAGACGGCCGCAAATAATTAGGCATCAGTTCAGAAAAGTTCCACGAGTTTCAGTTGGTTCATCAGCTGAACATCTTAAACTAAAGCAGTGAGCCTCACGGGGCTTATGGGCGGCACCGTTCACCCGTAGAACAACCCACGCGTTAGCCAGCATCTGCTCTTTGGAGGGTTTAGGGCAACACCAGCTTACAGTACTGCCTGCAGGCAGCTCTGCTTTCAGCCAGCCGCTGGAGATTGACAGTTCCAAACCAGCAGCTGGAGACCAGCAACTATAGACTGGCAGATGTAGACCAGCACCTATAGACTGGCAGCTGTAGACCAGTAGCTATAGACCAGCAGCTATAGACCAGTAGCCGTAGACCAGCAGCTATAGACCTGCAGCTATAGACCAGGATCTATAGACCAGTAGCTGTAGACCAGCAGCAATAGATCAGTATCTATAGACCAGTAGCCGTAGACCAGCAGCTGTAGACCAGCACCTATAGACCAGTAGCTGTAGACCAGCAGCTTTAGACCTGCAGCTATAGACCAGGATCTATAGACCAGTAGCTGTAGACCAGCAGCTTTAGACCTGCAGCTATAGACCAGGATCTATAGACCAGTAGCTGTAGACCAGCAGCTATAGACCAGTAGCCGTAGACCAGCAGCTATAGACCTGCAGCTATAGACCAGGATCTATAGACCAGTAGCTGTAGACCAGCAGCAATAGATCAGTATCTATAGACCAGTAGCCGTAGACCAGCAGCTGTAGACCAGCACCTATAGACCAGTAGCTGTAGACCAGCAGCTTTAGACCTGCAGCTATAGACCAGGATCTATAGACCAGTAGCTGTAGACCAGCAGCTTTAGACCTGCAGCTATAGACCAGGATCTATAGACCAGTAGCTGTAGACCAGCAGCTATAGACCAGTAGCCGTAGACCAGCAGCTATAGACCTGCAGCTATAGACCAGGATCTATAGACCAGTAGCTATAGACGAGCAGCTGTAGACCAGCAGCGATAGACCAGTATCTATAGACCAGCAGCTGTGGACCAGCAGCTATAGACCAGTATCTATAGACCAGTAGCTGTAGACCAGCAGCTGGAGACCAGCAGTTGGAGACCAGCAGTTGGAGACCAGCAGCTGTAGACCAGTAGCCATAAAACAGTAGCCGTAGACCAGCAGCTATAGACCAGTATCTATAGACCAGCAGCTGTAGACCAGTATCTATAGACCAGCAGCTGTGGACCAGTAGCCGTAGACCAGTACCCGTAGACCGGCAGTCGTAGACCGGCAGCTGTAGACCAGTAGCTATAGACCAGCAGCTATAGACCAGCAGCTATAGACCAGTATCTATAGACCAGTATCTATAGACCAGCAGCTATAGACCAGTATCTATAGACCAGTATCTATAGACCAGCAGCTATTGACCAGTATCTATAGACCAGCAGCTGTAGACCAGCAGCTATAGACCAGTATCTATAGACCAGCAGCTGTAGACCAGTAGCTATAGACCAGTAGCTATAGAACAGTATCTATAGACCAGCAGCTGTAGACCAGCAGCTATAGAACAGTATCTATAGACCAGCAGCTGTAGACCAGCAGCTATAAACCAGTATCTATAGACCAGTAGCTGTAGACCAGCAGCTTTAGACCTGCAGCTATAGACCAGGATCTATAGACCAGTAGCTGTAGACCAGCAGCTTTAGACCTGCAGCTATAGACCAGTAGCCGTAGACCAGCAGCTATAGACCTGCAGCTATAGACCAGGATCTATAGACCAGTAGCCGTAGACCAGCAGCTATAGACCAGGATCTATAGACCAGTAGCCGTAGACCAGCAGCTATAGACCTGCAGCTATAGACCAGGATCTATAGACCAGTAGCTATAGACGAGCAGCTGTAGACCAGCAGCGATAGACCAGTATCTATAGACCAGTAGCTGTAGACCAGCAGCTATAGACCAGTATCTATAGACCAGTAGCTGTAGACCAGCAGCTGGAGACCAGCAGTTGGAGACCAGCAGTTGGAGACCAGCAGCTGTAGACCAGTAGCCATAAAACAGTAGCCGTAGACCAGCAGCTATAGACCAGTATCTATAGACCAGCAGCTGTAGACCAGTATCTATAGACCAGCAGCTGTGGACCAGTAGCCGTAGACCAGTACCCGTAGACCGGCAGTCGTAGACCGGCAGCTGTAGACCAGTAGCTATAGACCAGCAGCTATAGACCAGCAGCTATAGACCAGTATCTATAGACCAGTATCTATAGACCAGCAGCTATAGACCAGTATCTATAGACCAGTATCTATAGACCAGCAGCTATTGACCAGTATCTATAGACCAGCAGCTGTAGACCAGCAGCTATAGACCAGTATCTGTAGACCAGCAGCTGTAGACCAGTAGCTATAGACCAGTAGCTATAGAACAGTATCTATAGACCA
Organism: Betta splendens; assembly: GCF_900634795.4. Lineage (NCBI taxonomy): Eukaryota > Metazoa > Chordata > Actinopteri > Anabantiformes > Osphronemidae > Betta > Betta splendens. The sequence continues at coordinate 1,230,007 of NC_040883.2, read as the reverse complement.
GCAGCTGTAGACCAGCAGCTATAGAACAGTATCTATAGACCAGCAGCTGTAGACCAGCAGCTATAAACCAGTATCTATAGACCAGTAGCTGTAGATCAGTATCTATAGACCAGCAGCTGTAGACCAGAAGCTATAGACCCGTATATACAGACCAGCAGCTGTAGACCAGCAGCTATAAACCAGTATCTATAGACCAGTAGCTGTAGACCAGCAGCTATAGATCAGTATCTATAGACCAGCAGCTGTAGACCAGCAGCTATAGACCAGTAGCCGTAGACCAGCAGCTATATACCAGTAGCTGTAGACCAGTAGCTATAGACCAGCAGCTATAGACCATTAGCCGTAGACCAGTAGCTATAGACCAGCAGCTATAGACCAGTAGCCGTAGACCAGCAGCTGTAGACCAGTAGCTATAAACCACTATCTATAGACCAGTAGCTGTAGACCAGTAGCTGTAGATCAGTAGCTGTAGATCAGCACCTATAGATCAGTAGCTGTAGACCAGTAGCTGTAGATCAGTAGCTGTAGACCAGCAGCTATAGATCAGTATCTGTAGACCAGCAGCTGTGGACCAGTAGCCGTAGATCAGTACCCGTAGACCGGCAGTCGTAGACCGGCAGCTGTAGACCAGTATCTATAGACCAGTAGCCATAGACCAGTAGCTATAGACCAGTAGCTGTAGACCAGCAGCTATAGATCAGTATCTATAGACCAGCAGCTGTAGACCAGCAACTATAGACCAGTAGCCGTAAACCAGCAGCTGTAGACCAGTAGCTATAGACCAGTAGCTATAGACCAGTAGCTGTAGACCAGCAGCTATAGATCAGTATCTATAGACCAGCAGCTGTAGACCAGTAGCTATAGACCAGTAGCTATAGACCAGTAAATGTAGACCAGCAGCTATAGATCAGTATCTATAGACCAGCAGCTATAGACCATTAGCCGTAGACCAGTAGCTATAGACCAGTAGCCGTAGACCAGCAGCTCTAGACCAGTATCTATAGACCAGCAGCAATAGATCAGTATCTATAGACCAGTAGCCGTAGACCAGCAGCTGTAGACCAGCACCTATAGACCAGTAGCTGTAGACCAGCAGCTTTAGACCTGCAGCTATAGACCAGGATCTATAGACCAGTAGCTGTAGACCAGCAGCAATAGATCAGTATCTATAGACCAGCAGCTGGAGACCAGCAGCTGTAGACCAGTAGCCGTAGACCGGCAGCTGTAGACCAGTATCTATAGACCAGTAGCCATAAAGTAGCTATAAACCAGTAGCTATAGACCAGTATCTATAGACCAGCAGCTGTAGACCAGCAGCGATAGACCAGTATCTATAGACCAGCAGCTGTAGACCAGCAGCTATATACCAGTAGCTATAGACCAGTATCTATAGACCAGTATCTATAGACCAGCAGCTATAGACCAGTATCTATAGACCAGCAGCTATAGACCAGTATCTATAGACCAGTATCTATAGACCAGCAGCTATAGACCAGTATCTATAGACCAGCAGCTGTAGACCAGCAGCTATAGACCAGTATCTATAGACCAGCAGCTATAGACCAGTTTCTATAGACCAGCAGCTATAGACCAGTATCTATAGACCAGTATCTATAGACCAGCAGCTGTAGACCAGCAGCTATAGACCAGTATCTATAGACCAGCAGCTATAGACCAGTATCTATAGACCAGCAGCTATAGACCAGTATCTATAGACCAGCAGCTATAGGCCAGTATCTATAGACCAGCAGCTGTAGACCAGCAGCTATAGACCAGCAGCTGTAGATCAGCCTGTGGTCAGCACAGAGAATGGTTAAGGCCACAGGACGAGCACCAAGGTGCATGGGCCCCGGTCATCTGCTGCTGGCTGTGTGTTACTGTGTGCTGCTGGGGAGGAGGGAGGGGCACCGTGCTCAAAGGACCACCAGTAAATAGAAATGAGAGAATGGAACCGGCCGTCATAAGATAAAGCTGCTGACGGTTTGGTTCTAAGCTCCACTGGTGACTGGCTTGGTAGCAGTTTTGGGATGTTTGTGTGTGGATGTAGAGGCTTTCACAGAATAAAGATCTTCACACACCTGATGTTCTGACCCTGGACGGATCCTGGTCTAAAACAAACACTAATATGAATCAGATGTTTGGTTTCTCTACAACTAAGGCTCATCGTTAATGTGATTGGACCTGATTTACTTTGCAGCATCTCAAAAGGAACGAACACTGTCAGCCGTGATTCAGATAATGGTCCAGACGTGAGGCGTTCATCTGTGCGTACGTCTGCAGCCGCTGTGGACCTTCAAACTTATTGTTGCTTTGAACTCATTTATCAGCTGGGTCCATCTCGGCCGCTCGCTGTCTGTTTGATGGAGGAGACCTTTGACGTCACAGAGACCGACGTCGGGTTGGAATGTCAAGCAGTCTGGAGCGGGAACAGAACCCGCGGGCCGGCGTGGAGGATGCAGATGGGGCCGGTTCTGGCTGTGGTGAATGAACAGCCCCACGGTCTCCATCGGAGGAAGACACGTGACAAACCGTGAGCGCTTCAAGCCCGCGCGGAGTACGAGAGCGTCTCCTGTCAGTCTATAAAGACTTCAAGCTCTGTCATCTGACAGCTGTGTGCTGCGAAGACGTCTCAATTATTGGACCTTAAAGGGGAGAAACGCTCAGCGTAACAATGTGTTCAGTTTATACTTAAGGAGAAAAAGCTGAAAAGCAGAACGTGCTTCAAACTGGAGCTGCTTTAATCTGTAACGTACGAAGTCAAACAAACGCTTGTCTGCTGAGCCAGCGGAAACGCGCCGCCGCAGACGTCAGCCGTGATATTACCCAGCATTCATGGTTGCTGTGAATGGCTTCAGGGCTGAACACCGGTCACTTCGCGCTGTGAAGCGAACACGACAAAGGTTGTAACATTGGGTCGTCTTCTGAACCGGCGCCGCTGCCGTCCTGAAGGTCCAGATGGAGGCGCTGCTTCTCCGTTTCCTCCCGCGGGACAAACGCAGCCTCTTTGTGTTTGCATGTTGTGCGTTTTCACACGAGGCCTGGTGTGGAACAGTCTCAGCTGAGTTGTGCTTTGGTGAAGGGAACCTGTATGAATGACTCGTCCAGGCTGTGAAGGAACCAGAACCTGAACCAAGCTCCCGTTCTGGACCTCGACCCCCTTGTGCGCTCACAGCTCCAGTAGTGAATCAAAAGCCCAACACAAACCTGGGCTTTTGTCGACATTGTGGCATGAAGACGACAGAAACCGGCCCCTCCCCCGTTATTCATCCGAGCTGTGATTCTATTACAAATCCTTTCATGGCGCGTTCAGGAACAATGGCCCACGTGACGACGTGCTGACAGGCTCTCGCGCTGCAGACGCCGGCGTCCAGAGGCCGACGAACGGAGCGAGACTCGCTGCAGCAGAAGCTGACGGGCTTCAAGGCTCCGGGAGCGGCGCGTGGAGAGGTCATGTGACAGAGCAGGCAAATCTGAATATTCTTCTTCTTTTGTCGCTTGGACAGAAGAGGAAAAAGGTTTTGCTGCTGCTTCGCTTTCGTGGTCTTTGTTCTGAACTTTACATTTTTACAATATGATAAGAATCTAAATATTTATATAACACTAGTATTTGTTGAACTCACTCCCTCTCTGATAATATACTTTAAAACTGCCACTGCTCCTTTTCTATTAAATTATACAGTGAATATGTAAATACTTTAGCAGCTGTGTGTTAATGAGACTCTTTTCCCTGTGAGCCTTTAATGTGGGAAACATTTACTTCAGAACCATTGATGAAAAATAGGGAGTGAATAAAAGCTGCAGCGCCACTAAACGTCATGTTTCTGATCTTTGTGCTGTTTCTCTGCTTCCAATCATGTAAAATCAGCCGTACATGGCGGCGCGTGGCGTCCTGCTGGGACGAGCTCAGCGCCCGTGTTTTCACTGCTGCTCGGGATTCATGAGTCTCTGGTTCTGGCCCGGGTTCCGGGGTCTTTTGTCAATCACTGGGTTACAGATGCTCTGGTCAGATGATGAACATCACCACCGTCACCGGCAGGAACTTGTGCGTCTCTTCATCCCATCGAGTCCCAGAAGCTGGAGATCTTGAACCATCAGCACAGAACTCAAACGGAATGGCTGATGCTGCTACAGCGGCGTGAACAGAGCTGGTTCTGAACGTGTGATGTGGCAGCCAAGAGGCGGGGGGGGGGGGGGGGGGGGGGCAGGTGGAGAGGGGAGGGGTCTGGGTGGTCCAGACAGTCGCTCCTTGTGTACCTCACGCTCCAGCCTCTGCGCATCATTTAAGGGAACCCGCCGCCGCTTCCTCTCAGTCTCACGGCGCAGCGGCTCCAGCGTCACTTTCCTCGTTTCCGCGTCGAGCGTGAAGCCGAGCGTTCGCCTCATCCGCACCGTCGTCGCCTGCGGGAGACATGGCTCCGCCGGGCGCGTTCGTCCTCTCCCTCCCGAGAAGAAGCGCACGGAGAAAAGACGTTTGGCTTCATGGACGCACCGCGCATCGTGAGAGCGCCACCGACAAGGTAGAAGCCCGATAAGTGTGACATGTCTCCGCGAGCGCGCGCGCGCGCACGCTGCGCTTCGGAGCCCGTGGAGCCTGGTGGGTTGCGCTCGTGCGCTCGTCCGCTCGCGCTGTTTGCGTGTATCGCAGCTTCAGCGTCTGCGCCGCCGCCTTCGCAGCGTGCGGGGCTTTGCTCCAAGCGGCGGATGCTACGGCGTCTCCAGACGTCCGCGCTGCCGCCGCTCCGGTCCAAAGCAGCAGCTCGCTGGAGGCTGGAGCGGACGGGTCCCGATGCACGGTCACGCGGGTTTGTGCTGGTGAAGTGCTGCTGAGCCGGTGTTGGACCCGCTGCACGAGGCCCCTGTTCTGTGCCCACGCTGAAATATCACGTCCTACTCAGAGCAGAGCTTCCAAGTGATTATCTAATTCTTGTCTTGCAGCATCGTTTCCCCTTGATGTGACATTGGCGTCCGACGTGACTTCTTGTGTTTCTGACTTTGTACAGCACCGAGCTCAGCTCCGTCGGGTCACGCAGGGTTCTGGAGCAGACAGAGTAGAGCGTAGCCCCGGGTTCCGCGTTCTGTCGGTTCCAGTGGCTCAGAGTCACAGCGGAACCAGGCTCCGGCGTTTGTTTGAGCTCGGCTGCGTTGTGGCTTCTCAGACTGGACCCCGTTGGGCAGCGTGTGTCAGCTGAGTGGAACCCGGCCACAAGTCAAGGGCTCGGACCGGCGTCTTCCTCTGCGTCCATTCTAAAAAGCAGACTGTAGCAGCAGAGGGATGAACTGGCATGAGTTCAACTCGTGTCTACAGTAGCAACGTGCATGAAAATACAACCTACGATCATAAAAATAAACCCAGAGATGAGTCACGCTGGCTTCTAAAACTGCAAACACTCGGCTGACGTGCTAGAAAGAGGCTGTGCTGTAATGGTTGGTGCTGGTGTCGTTGCAAGGGAAACTCTCAGCAGCGTTAGACGATGGCGTCCTAATCGAACCCATTGCCCCTCTGTGTTTCAGGGAGGACCTGGAATGGGCCGCTGTGTCTAAATGAAGCGCTTCAGCCATGCAATGTTCCTGGAAGGCGGTGATTCTGCTGGCGTTGGCCTCCATTGCCATCCAGTACACGGCCATCCGGACCCTCACGTCCAAGCCCTTCCAGCTCTGCCCGCTGCCCAGCCCCCAGAACTGTGGCGTCGGGGGCCCGGAGACCGAGGCCCCCTTTGAGCGCGGAGCGGGCGGCGGCGGCGGCGGCGGCGGCGGCGGCTGCGACGACTACCCCTACTTCTCCAGCAACGCCACCCGGAAAACCCACATCCTGGTTCTGGCCACCACGCGCAGCGGCTCCTCCTTCGTGGGCCAGCTGCTCAACCAGAACCAGGACGTCTTCTACCTGTTTGAGCCTCTCTACCACGTTCAGACCACGCTGATCCCCCGTCTGTCCCACAGCCGCAACGCCGCCGACCGCCGCGTGATGCTCGGCGCCAGCAGGGACCTGCTGCGCAGCCTGTACGGCTGCGACCTGCACTTCCTGGAGAGCTACATCAAGCCCACGCCCACCAACCACACCACCGACAAGCTGTTCCGCCGCGGCGCCAGCCGAGCGCTGTGCCTGCAGCCCGTGTGCGACGCCTTCGGACCCGCCGACGCCAACGTGGAGGAGGGCGACTGCGTGAAGAAGTGCTCCGCTCTCAACATGACCTTGGCCACGGAGGCCTGTCGCGACAAGCGCCACATCGCCATTAAAATCGTGCGGGTGCCCGAGATCGGCGACCTCCGCGCCCTGGTGGAGGACCCCAGGCTCAACATCAAGGTGATCCAGCTGGTCCGAGACCCGCGCGGCATCCTGTCGTCGCGGATCGAGACCTTCAGGGACACGTACCGTCTGTGGCGCATCTGGAGGGCGACGGGCAGGAGGCCCTACAACCTGGACCTGAGTCAGCTCACGGTCGTGTGCGAGGACTTCCTGAGCTCCGTCTCCACGGGGCTCAGTCACCCCCACTGGCTCAAGGGGAAGTACATGCTGGTTCGCTACGAGGATTTAGCCCGAAACCCCCTGCTGAAGACCAAGGAGATCTACGAGTACCTGGGGCTGCCCATGGATAAGAACGTGGAGGAGTGGATCCACGCCAACACGCGGGGCAGCAGCGAGCCCTCGGCCAAGCACAAGTTCGGCACCGTGAGGGACTCGGCGGCCAACGCCGAGAGCTGGCGCCTGAAGCTGTCCTACGACATGGTGGAGCACACGCAGACCGTGTGCCACAAGGTGCTGCAGCAGCTGGGCTACCGGGCGGCGCGCTCGGCCCAGGAGCTGAGGAACACGTCGCTCTCGCTGGTACAGGACAGAACTTTTGTACCGTTTTTGTAATGACTATTTTTGATATATTTATAATTGTTGCCTTATCATTCCCTTAGTTTGTTGGATTTGTTTCTGTGCTTTAGTTTCTTCAACTTTGCACTAAACCTGAACGTTTTTCAACGCGCCGCCTGAACTTTGGATCGACCCGAGTTACGAACAGCACACGTTCCGCCCGACGCCTGCTG